>NW_015505786.1:636442-656353 GCF_001515645.1 Sinocyclocheilus grahami
CTTCTGAATCAGCGACTGTAAGTATGTTTTGTTATTAGTTTAAGTATTTGCTATTGACTGTTCAAATGCGGAGTTTTGCGCAGCGCGTCGTGTGTTCTTGTGTGTGAGGGGAACAGGGTCTCATCACAGGAGAGTGAACTGCCTGTCAGAAATCATAGCACGTCAGCTGTCTAAACCCCGGCTTGTGTACTGCATCATCACTGTGTCTGTCACGCGAGTCTGCCCTTTCGTGCTTGAACTGATGGTAAAACTAACGACATTATTAACTGTCTTGATATTTACTTTGAAAGCTGAAGCGATTATGGTAAGGGGCGTTACATTTGTGTACAAGACGCGTGCTTGTGGTGTTCGGCCAATCACAATGCACTGGGTCAGCTGGCCAATCAGAGCAGACTGCGCTTTTCAAAGGAATGGGGCTTTGTTGAAAACGACATGTTTGAGAGAGGCGGGGCATAGAGGACCTACAGTAATGTACAGTATTTGAAAAATAATGTGTTTTTTGAACATTAAAGCATGTCAACATATTCTGTTACACCAAATACACAAAATAATGATCTTTAAAATAGCATCATATGACCCCTTTAATATAACTATAACTAATGCTAACAAAATGTTACCTGTTATTTTTATATTTTCATTACTGGGACACTAAACATAAGAGCTGTAAATTCAATATCAACACAACATGAGGGTCACAACATTTATGTTTCTTTCTCTTCTATTCATTTAGACTGATGTCTCCAAATTGACACTGTAAGAACAAGAGGAGGTGAGATAGGGATGTGTGAAAGAGATAACGAGTGTGTGTATGTAAGTGGTTGTTAATGCAGTGGTTCTACCCCTGTCACTGTCCCAGGCCTTCATCTTAACCTTGCTGTGATAATTGGCTATGCAGAGACAGGCACTGAAATGGGAGTGCAGAAACTGCGAGCTTGCCAACACACACCCAGACGAGAGCAGGGAAGGAAAGGACACACACACACACATCTTCTCATTTTGCCACTTTGATGCTCTAATACGTTTTCAAAAAATCTCAATCCCTCTTGCCCTTTCTCCTTCTGTGATTTCCCCCCAGAAAGGATCATATCAAAGACATTTCTACAGTAACATTTTCTCATACTGTAGTTACCTAAAATGCGAATCCATGCTCTTTTCAAGAATTTGTATTCCATTGTGTGCGGCGCATACGTAATATCTGGCAACCCATCATCTAACTGTTTGCCAAACCGAAGGCTGAATGTCATGATTCTTTGGAGAGAAAGGTCAAAGCCTTATCCAGTTGAAGCCATAAGGCTCCACCTTGATCAATAAATGAGCAGCAATGAAATATAGAACTTGAAAGTCAAAAAGGCTCATCAAATTGAATATAAATAAATATAAATAAATAAAATTAGTCTCCAACGAATGACGTCATGCTTGACTCAAACATTTATAGCATTTGATATGAATGGGAAAATAATTGTGTTTGGGGGGTGGTGGGCAGCTGTTTGGGTTTGTTACCGTGGAAGCTTTCAAATACTCATTAAATGCTTCAGAATGCCTGTCTATCAGACAAGCCGGTCTCGTTTGCGGCATTGACAGAAATCCATTTAGCTCTGTTGACAGATGTATAATTTCCACGCAGTCCCTATATTGATCCACTGCTGGAATCGGTTGAAGGCTTGTCGCGTTGCTTTCAAAGCCAAAATGCGAACAATTTCCCAATGTCTATCGCTGCCTATGTTTCTCCTCAGCATTCATTCCCCAGGGGCTTTTCACTCATCTACGCTTCTTTCAAATCTACTGTGAGGTCGACAGTAGGTGAGAAACTCGTAATCAACTCACCTGCTGTGTGGCCCCGGTTGGTGGCGTCATGGTCGCTGTCTCCCTGCTCACTATCTCCATGTCCGCTGTCTTTAGAGCTGACGATATCTGCCTCTTGAAATGCTGAACTATAAGGGAATTTTCCCAGTTTAGTAGTCATTAGGTAATTTGAGCTTTATACTGCTTTTTCCCATTAAAAGTATTGATTGTTTTGGTTATTTAACACTTTTGGCATAGTTTAGACTGCTGATTAAATTCAATATCAAATTCTGAATCAGACTTGTGCTGTGTAGTATCAAACATTACGATGACACATGCAACGCTGAGTCAGATATTGGAATTTTGGCAAGGGGCCACATCATTTATACTGCTCTTTCTTTATCTCAGTGTGTGAGAGTGTTCTATGTAACCATATTTTGGGGACAACTTTGTACTCAGATGTGAGCTGACAAAAAAAAGCTGACCTCCTTTGGGGACATCCTCGTTTGTAAAAGTGGTATATAAAAATAAAGTAAATAAAGGATTTTTTTTTTGTAAAAATTAAGTTTTTTGTTAGGGTTAGGTTATAGTATTTATAACCAGCTGTATATATAAACAGCAGTCTATGGAAATTTTATGGAATGTCCCCATTTACATAGGTACTGTAAGTAAATGTGTAAAAAAAAACAAAAAAAAACTTAACCATATTTTGGAAAGTTTGTACCCAGAAGTGAGCTAAACCTGACAAAATCTCCCAAAACCTCCATTTGTAAAACACTATAAAAAGTAAATTAAAATGTTTGTTGTTGTTGTTGTTTTAATTCTAAAAAATAAAATAAAACTGAAACCCTGACATTTTTTATAAACTTTTGGCCCCCATAAGGAGAAAGAAAAACAGCTAAATCATACTAAATTATCCTTTTATATATATAAAGGGTGTTTTTAAGTGTTAGTGGTTAGAATATTTTTATGTGTATGGAAAGACCCCATAAAACATGAATATGCAATGTATGCGTATGTCTGTACATTGAATGTATTCAGTCATCTCACCTGTTAACACGACGGGGCCTATCCACCAGGTAGCTGAGTTCAGTTCTCTGGTGCTTGGTCTAAACGACAACAACAACAATAATAATAAATAGTAATAATAACGATGATGATGATAATGATTAAGTTTATTTGATATACTACATTTTTCATTAAAACTGGTCAGGCCTCTGTTCTGCTCTGTCCATGCACTAGAGCACCTCAACCATAGAACCGCCTTTGTTCCACTGATACCCAGCGACTGTGTGCTTGGCATACTTAAACCCTCATCCAATACCCCCCACCCACTCAGACTTAACTCCAGGGCTACACCCTTTCAGAGAGTGCCAGGGGATAGTAAGGTAGACCTTGTCGGATGGGGGGCTCACTTAAGATAACATGGCTTGTCTCTGAGGCGAAAAGGAAGATGGTAGTATCAGAGCAGAAATGTTATACCAGCTTGTAACCACCCTTAATATTCATGTCCCCCATATATTCCTATTACAGGTCAATCGATACAGGATTATCATTGATCAATTCTGAAATGTTTACATTTGGTTCTTATCCAATCTTGAATATGTGGTTACATCCTTATATGTAACTGACCCTGAAGTGCTGTATGTAATTAAAGTGCCTGAAAATAGCACTACAGCCCCAAGCTACCTTTAAAAGCACTGTGTGAGTCATAAGCAAGCAGATGATTACAATCTGACATTACAAACACAGGAAGCTGAAAGATCACCACTGAATAGCTGCTTAAGGTGCATATACTGAGAGATTTTTTCATCCACTGAACTTCACACAAGAAGTTCTGTCAGTTCTGTTCATTTTTGTGTTTTCAGAGACTCACATTTCTGCATTAGTAATTAATGTTGAAATGCAGTTATCAGTGAAGATTTTAACGTTGGCACCACTTTGATTTTACTTGAATTTTAAAGCAGCAATTCACAATGTGTAATTTGATAGCAATAAATTGAAACACTGACTAACACTGTCAAAAACAATATAGGTTACACAGACACACACACACGCGCGCGCCCGTGTTCATATGAGTTCAATTTAATTTTATATGAATATATAGGTTATAAAGACCTAAGATTTAATACGATAATGTTAATTGATGATGATGTAGATATTTCATACTGGTTTAAGATAAAGTGTTGTCTGGATAGGTAATAAAATGTCTTTTCACCTCGCTTGATAAAATGCTCCCGTTTGAGATGATATCTGGTTGCTGACCCTCGTATCCGGTAACGATTGCCCCGCACGGGTTGTGCTCTGTGTCTGTGCTCCGGGATGGGCTGCACGGTTTAAGGAACATCAGGTCGGTTTTGGCAGACTCCGGTGTCAGACACACCTGGTAGCAGTAGTTCTGGTTTTGGTGGTGCGAGCCGAAGCTGCCCGACTCCTCCACCGGCACCTGTGCGGTGCTGGCCACGTTAGAGCTCTGGACGAGCATAATGTCCGATTTACTGAGCTTCTTCTTGCGCCCGCGCGCTTGGCGACTGCAGCACTGACAGCACGAGTCTCCGGCCATGCACGTGTAGATGTTCAGTTTCTTGTCTTTTTGACAGCGCACAGCCAGCACGATCATGGCGAGTAGGAAGATGAAGGACACAGAGCCGAGCGCTATAATGAGAATGAGTGTGAGGTCCAGCGAGCCCTCTTTGGACTTGACCGACCCCCGGTCACCGCTCCGGCCCTCAACAATGCTGTCCACGAGCACTACGTTGATGCTCGCGGAGGACGACAGCGGTGGCTGCCCGTGGTCGCGCACCTCGATCAACAGGTCGTACGGGTGCGGCGTGTCCCGTTTGCTGGACACCCGGCGCGCGGTACGTAGTTCGCCGGTTCTCCAGTCCATCCGGAACATCCCGAGCTCGTTTCCTTGGAGGATACTGTATGACAGGCGCGCGTTCTCACTATCATCCGCATCCGTGGCCACAATACGGGTGACCAGGTATCCCGGCTCGGCTGAGCGGGGCAAATGTTCCCTCGCGGTGCCGTTTTTGCCCAGAGGCGCAATTATAGACGGGGCATTGTCGTTCTGGTCCACTATGATGACGTTAACGGTGGCGTTGGCCGTTAACTCGGGCGCACCGGAGTCTTTGGCGTGGACCATAAAACTGAACTCTTTTATTTGCTCGTAATCAAAAGAGCGCAGCGCGTACAAGTAGCCGTTCTCAGAGTTGATAGACACGTAGGTTAAGATGGACATACCCTGTATTTCGCACTCCAATATGGAGTAAGTAACATATGCGTTCTGTCCAACATCAGGATCCACGGCGCTCACCGCGTAAATGTAAGCGCCCGGGACGTTATTCTCCGTCACGTACACGTCGTAAACCGATTGCATGAATCGAGGTGCATTGTCGTTTTCGTCCGATACGTGCACTTTGATGGACTTGCTTGTGGAGAGAGACGGCACCCCTTTATCTTTGGCGACCACCGTGAGCGTGTAAGACTCTGCTTTCTCGCGATCCAGTGGACCCTCCGTGACGATCGTGTAATAGTTTTTGAAAGACGACTTGAGTTTGAACGGAACCTCGCCGTGCAGCTCGCAGGTCATCTGTCCATTCTCGCCGGAGTCACGGTCCGTGACGCTCAGCAGAGCGATCACAGTGCCCGGGGCAGCCTGCTCGCTTACCGACTCCGTGACCGTGCTGAAACTAATCTCCGGCGTGTTATCGTTCACGTCGATGAGTTTGACCAGAACTTTGCAGTGCGCGGGCACGGCGTTCGGCCCCATGTCTTTCGCCTGCACGTAGATCTGATGCGTGCTGCTCTCCTCGTAATCCACCTCACCGGTCACTTCAATCCTCCCAGTGCGCGAGTCAATGTTAAACAGATCCCGAATGCGCGGCGGATTGTGACTACTTAGAGAGTAAACAATCTCTCCGTTTTGGCCCTCGTCCATATCGGTGGCGTTGA
Organism: Sinocyclocheilus grahami; assembly: GCF_001515645.1. Lineage (NCBI taxonomy): Eukaryota > Metazoa > Chordata > Actinopteri > Cypriniformes > Cyprinidae > Sinocyclocheilus > Sinocyclocheilus grahami. The sequence continues at coordinate 642,182 of NW_015505786.1, forward strand.
GCTGAATAACAAGCGTGCCAACTGGGGAGTTCTCGCGCAAGCTCACAGAGTAAACCGATTGATCGAACGTGGGCGCGTTGTCGTTTGAGTCCAGCACTTTAACCACTAACAGTGCGGTGCCGGTCCTCTGCGGCTGCCCTCCGTCCACGGCGGTAAGCACGTACCTGTGCACCGCCTGCTGTTCGCGGTCCAAGGGTTTATCCAGCACGATCTCCGCAAAGCGGTTGCCGTCGCCCTGCGTCTGTACGTCCAAATAAAAGTAGTTGTTAGTGGTGATGGCGTATGTGCTCAAGGCATTAGTCCCCACATCAGGGTCAAAGGCGTTCTCCACTGGGAAGCGGGTGCCCGGTGTGGCGCTCTCGGTGATCTCCACGGTGATGTCCGTCTCCGGGAAACTCGGCGGATTGTCGTTAATATCCATGACCTCGATCTCGACGCGGAAGAGCTCGAGCGGGTTCTCCAAAAACACCTCGAGGTGCAGGAGGCACGGGACGGTCTGGCGACATATCTCCTCTCGGTCGATGCGCTCGTTCACTACCAGCGCTCCGTTCTCTAAGTTGACCTCCATGTACGGCGTGCGCGCGCTAGGAACGGTCTGGAAACGGCGCGCGGAAAGTTTGGTGATGTCCAGCCCCAGATCTTCGGCGATATTTCCCACAACCGTCCCGCGCTCCTGCTCCTCCGGTACCGAGAAGTGCAGCTGCGATAACCCTCCATCCAAGATCGAGAAAAAAAGAAATATCAAGATCATCTCCAAACAACAAGTGCACTCCTCTTTATTCCCTCGCTCTGTCTTGACACCGTTTCTTCTCCAGGCACAGCTTAGGAATAACCCATCGCTTTGGTCCAAGAAAGCATATGCACTGTGCAACTTCCCAAACGAACAAGAAAGCTCCTGTGTTGTACGGTGTCAGCCTGAAACCATGTCGCCATATGCGCAAGATCTATAGCCATTTGATATAATGCTGTCTCAAGAAGAGCAGAATTTAGTAGTCCGTTCGTCACAGCAAGACATTGCAGAACCTACAGATGTCCCGATCCTTATTACCGAGAAGCAAAATCTTTCCAAAACTCTTTTGCTTAGTGAGAGAGTAGATCAATTTCAACTAAAATCCTGAACGCGAGCTATTGCAGACTAATAACACTTTTCTACATATAGTTTTCTAACAGTCCATAATATCTGCTGGATGCTTAGAAATCCATAGGTCCCCTCTTCTCGAGTTCTGCAAGGAGAGTGAGCATCAGTGTGTTGTTTTGCGCAGAGCTCTTGCCACCAGCAGCCAATGGACGCCACGGACTGCCGGCGCTGCGGCACCTGATTCGACCTAGAGAACGTCAATCAGACTCTCGCTCCTCAGTGCATCTTACATTGCCACTCCAGCTCTCTTTAAACAGAGAATGAGAATTGATTTACATGTCTTATAAAGTCAAACAGTCGCATTCAAGGTAAATATTCAAGGCACGGTAGAGCGTGATTCAACGAGGACAGTAGTCTGTCATTTTCTAGTCTTGACCAATTCATTCTCATTTAGCATTTATTATAATAAATGTAAATGTGTGTGTGTGTGTGTAATTGATGACTATATACAATGAATGTGATAGTTATTTAAGAAGCAATTCGTAATGATGACATTTGAATGTTTTGAATCTGAAGCACAGAAAGTGAACTCTTTGGTATGCAGTTCACGAGCGCGCATGCCGAGAGCGCGTGTATGTGGAGGAATCTGAAAAAAATGCAAGTAATTTCAATGTGGGGAAAAGGGATAAAACTGCTTCATTTGAAAACGTGTTAACTGGATGTCACCTCATACAGTATAAGGTCAAATAGGCTACATGTGTTACTACAGTAAAATGTTGTACACATGTTTTTAGATGTTTGGGGTTGAGGACATGATGGCCTTCCATTATACCACTAGGGTTATCATCAGTACATTTTACAGTAACAAGCAGATTTTAATAGCTCAAATTGGTGGCTATACTGGCATTAACTACACATTTTAATGACAAAATGCATGCCAATCACTTCTTTTCCAGCAAAGAAAGCAGGTTTTAAACGAAAATGTATCATTTTTACAGTGTTGCTTCTGCGCCGGTCCCGTTTGCAGCTAATGAGATTGTCATCCAATTGTTTACCTGCGAGTCTCATATCAGTAGTAACAAGATTTATCTCTCTCCGTCTTTCCTTCCGTTTTATCTCTTTCTCCAGCCTGCCGTATGTCTGCGACAGGTTAAACTGATTGCTTGATATCAAGAAACAAACTCTCATTTCAGAATGCATTCCTCTGCTGTTCCTCCGTTATTAGCATGGTAATGCGTGGGTGCTGTGTTAAGCACTTGTCACACGGCTACCAAGTTCTCCTCGTGCCGAAATGAGTTGAAAGCTCTCGCGCTGTTCGTCTCTTCTACGTGCACTATGCGCCTTCTAGCTGAAGCGCAGCGAATTACGGGTCGGATAGCCTTTTATAATGCGTTTTAATTGTCACCTCAAGGCCAGGAATAACGAATAATGCATGCAGTATAATGTTGTAGGCTACTGATCTGAGTTTTGGTTTATTTTGTCCACAGTTCTAAACAACCGACAGTGTTTTTCTCTCAGTGATTTTTATTCTGAGAAGAAGCTCTCGGCAGACACTGCAATATTCAAAAAGCATCTGTGCTCCTGAAACGTGTAACACGACGTTAGAGTTCGTTGCCCTTTATAATTCACGATTGGCCTCACATTAGAAAACTTGCAGGCGACGGTTTCTGGACATCAGATGAATTTCAGCAAACAACAGCGCCTCCAAGCGGCTGTTAAATCTTCTGATATTCCCCCCGTCATGCTGCTGGAGATGATTATCTGGGCTATAAGGAGATGTGTATAATTAAGGATCTATAATGCGAAAGTAGTTTTGAGGAGCTGTAAAATAATCATTTATGATTAACACCGTAACTCTAGTACAGTTTTAAGAGAGAGATACAGGAACTCATTGATATTGAAATAATAAGATTTCTTTCAAAAGTAATTCAGCTGCGATTGTAGTTTGTACAAAATATGTCATGAATAATGTACAGCCAGAGGGACATTATCACAAAATAAACCCTGACTGGGTGAACAGTCATCTTGAAGGTTTTATTTTTTATTGGGAGGGGCGTGTATGCCCTGCCAACTGTAGATTATTATACCACTTATTAGCCTACATGGCTACTTACTATATAAATAAATAAATGTGTATGAAATATTGATCTGAGTTGGAATTATTTTATTAGCATGCTTTCAGAGACCACAGAGAGACAGAACAAGAGGAAAACATGGTTTCCCGGATGAGCAATCATTATACATCACTGCCATGGACCACAGTCATTATTTGCAAATATTAGCCATCCCTTTTATTATTATTTTTAAGGAACTCTCACACGCGGGTCCCCAAGGTTCGCTTTGTGACAGAATGCCACAGTTTGACCAATAAAGTATTGAGAGAATAATAAATAATACAGATAGCTTTAAAGACATAATTCACACAAAAATAAAAATTCTGTCACCATTTACCGCTATTACTTTCTTTGTTTCTTTGGAACACAACAGAGGATATTTTGAACTTGTTTTTGTCCAGCACAACAGTAAAATTCATCGGGGTCCCAAACACTGGATGCCATTGACTTTTATTGTACGGACAAGAAAACACTTTTTGAAACTCTTTTCTTTTGTGTTCCACAGAAGAAACAGGTTTGCAATGACATGAGCGTTCTATTTTTGAGTGAACTATGCCTTTAAGATCTTAAATGCAAGAATCTGAATTTCTTTGGTTGACAGCATGTCTCTGTCTTTTTCACGCTGTCTTTCTTTTTTTCAGATGGAGTGATTTGTGTACCATTCATCAATCAGCACGTCACAGCAGGAGGAGGATGGGTGTCGGACTATACCACTCTTTCTCTTCCTGCTTGACCTTACGCAGTAAACACATCTATTACTTAAAATCAGTGCTGTGTTTGCATCAGAGAAAGACAGGGGTAATGATATTGTGCCATTTTGAGAAATGAAATGATGCTTGCCAAGATATGACATGATGAGCATCTGCTGATTCCACCAGCAGCCAACCAATAATTGATCTATTTACATATCTGTCTCACTTTCTCTTTCTCAGCAGCATTATTCTGCAAACCCTTGTCTGGAATGAGATGGGCCTTGGCATGTTTGATTTGTGCAGTGACTATCAAACTCTTTAAAAGATATAAACCTCACTCATCCCTCCCAAATCCCACCTCACACTACTCAGCGTGGAATAACAGTGTTGTTCAAATATGATGTGAGAACAATGAGAATTGAAGTCAAAGTTTACTGACACTAAGCCGGACCAATTCTCTGTTAAATGGGCTATTACACTCACAACAGCCAGCGAGTGTTTGACCGGGTAAGACTTCACTACAGATTTCATTCTCGCTCAAGATGTAGGATCTGTATAGTTGTCATTGATTGCATGAATGTGTGGGTTAATTGGCTTTTGGAGTGGGTTCTCTGTGATTTCGCTCAGCAGAAGTGAAATGATGAATAGTGAATCCTCTATTGTGTAGTGTAGAATTGAGAGATGAGGTGAAGGTGTTGGTGGTTCTTGATTCTGAATATGACTGTTGCACCATTGTTATTCCTGCAGAGCGACCCTGAATGTCCAACAATTTGTTTAATTAGTGTGTATCAATAATGGATGTAACTAATGTTTAACTCTTACTTCAAGCTCATCTGCCATCTCATACAGTGGTGTAATGTAATACTACTTCGTTACAGTACTTAGGTATTTTTTGGGAGAATCTGTACTTTACTTGAGTTTTAATATTTCTGTCAACTTTCACTTTTACTCCACTTATATTTCCTAATTAAAATGTATACTTTTAGTCCGATACATTTCCCCAAAGCATATTCGTTACTTACCACAAAGTTGGAAGAACACACACAGACTGCAAGAAAGCAGGTTTGACTAATCGGTGGTCTGGTGCTTGCCAGTTAAACTCCTAAAAAACCAACAAGTTCTCACACAACCACGGTTGATTTCTTTTTTCCACTCAAGTCGCGCCTGGGCTGTGCGATATACTGTATATCGTCTTTGCTAATATCGTAAGTGTTGCGTGTGATTTGACATCATCGAGTAGGCTATATCACAAAAACCAAACAAAAACACCCAGAGAGTGCACGAATACACTGTGATTTAGTCTATTATTAAAATGCATTTAGAATGCCCATTAGATTCAAGATAAGAGGCAAAATGCCTCGTGTCTTTTCATTTATATCATTTAATCTATATCGTCTTTTCGCCAGATATCAGCATGATACTTACGTAAGTTTAATATATATATATATATAAATATAAATCCGTTTCATATTTAAGAATAATAAATATCACAGACTTTTACTGTAGCCTAATATTCTAAACGGTGTTTGTAATAAACAAATCTATCGTTAAGACGTTTTTACCTTCCTACTGTTGCTTCCAGCTGAAATGTGAATCCTCTATCCATAATATTTCTTTCTCCAGTGAAAAAGTCATCTTCTCTGAATCAGGAGAGAAATATGCACAAATTAAGCTCCATTTTCAAACATAAAAAGTCCAAAACCATTCTAATGGACCATTCTAATTTGGCCAGAAGTGACGGTTTAATGCCATAATGATGGATGTTTACTTCAAACACACAGCTTTTCGCTTCACAAGATGACATTTGTTGGACTGAAGTTGTGTGAATTAATTGTGGATTAATGATGTTTTATCAGCTTTTTGAACTCTCGTTCTGGCTGCACCCATTCACTGCAGAAGATCCATTGATGACAAGTGATGTAATGCTCCCAAATCTGCTTCAATGAAAAAATAAACTAATCTACATCTTGGATGGCCTAAGGGTGAGTGAATTTTCCTAAATTTAAAATTTTTGGGTGAACTGTTTCTTTAAGGGTAGTTGGTAGGCCCATGAAAATCATTGTGTCTCTGAGAAGCTTCTAAGGTGTATGTCTTTTTGTGTGTTGGTCCGTTTTTTTTATTTTATTCTTTAATTAACTGACTCCAACTTTGAGTCTCTCAGAGACTGCTGACGCGACAATAAATATATATAGAGTGAGGCAGGCAGCTTCAGGGGCAAACGCTACTCTGCGATTACCACCGGAGCTGTAACAAACAAGAAGGAACAATCCATCAAGCGTCAACGCCTCTCCAGATTTTAATTAATTACACTAACTTAAAACAAGGTCAGGGGAGCGCTGCGAGAGCAGCAGTGGGATGGATCGATTTGAGCATGTGCGACCCCGAGATGCAGAGCTTTTGGCTGAAGTCATTAATTAAGAAGTTTGAGTCCTTTTGTGTCCGGCTTTTGTTCCATGTGCCTCACCGTTTAATTATCCCACGTAGGCATGGAGGTGGATTTAATGCATGCACATAATACAAACATTCATCGAGTTTAACATCTCCATTATGATGAAACAATGCTCGTTTTGCGTCCAGATTCTGTGCGTTGCAGGGAAGACAGGGAAGCGAGGGAGAGGCAGGAAGAGCATGTGAAACACATTTTTCATAGTATTGGAGCTCTTAGCAATCGACCTAATGGAAATATGATTCTTAACTTTGGCCCACGGAGACTATTTAATTTTCTTTAATTTACTCATAGATCATCGTGCTGTGCTGCCTATCCTTATGTATTGTTAAGTCTTAATGTGAAAGACTCTCTCATACATAACTGAATTAAACAGAGGAAACATCCAGTTAACGCACTGTAAACTGAAGTGTTATATTTCATAGACATCATGAGAGCTGCGATTAAACTAAACATACAAATTATTTAATTGTGTATAAAGTTACTAATAGAAATATGAAAACAGTGCAGTGTCACATATTACTTAATACAACAGCACACTGAACTGTATCTAAGCGTAGGAAACAAAATTTGACTTAGAAAGAGTTACATACAGTGGCCCCAAACAAAGTCCCTTTTAAAGGGACGGTCCATCCAAAAAATGAAAATCTACTCAACTTCATGTTGCTCCGAACCTGTATGACTTTATTTGTTATGCAGAACACAATACTACATATTTGAAGAATTTTGGTAACCAAATGGTTTTAGTCACCCATTGACACATTTCTCAGAAAATCTTCTTTTATGTTCCACAGAACAAATAAGACATATAGTTTTTGAACGACACAATGGTGAGTAAATAATGAAGATTTTTAGTTTTTTGGTGAACTATCCCTTTAAGGTCCATATTCGTAAAGCCAGTGTGCCCGTGGGAAAAGATTAAAACTGTCAATGTTACGTGTAAATATCATATTTCAAAACAGGAATAAAATTTGACAAAGGTGGCATCGTAGATTTAGCTTCTTTAGCTTAAATAAGACAAAACAATGGTAGTTGTAATGCTTTCCCAACTAATATCAATGCACATTCAATAGTAAAAAAAAAAAAGTCTGTGGTTTTATGAACATTTTCTAATAACATTTGACAACCAGAAAGCATCTATTGCGCTATAATTTAAAACAAAAACTTATTTTTTGTTAAGTGGTTTTCTTGACAAATGTTCTTGTGGTATCATCACATCACAAATGGGACTCGGTGATACTTTGATTCAAATGCAATGACATTCATACATTTTACATGTAGTGCAGGTGTCAATATATGATTAAGCATTTCATTCATGGCTGTGCTTATAGCTACAACAGGAAACAGAAACCATTTATTATTAACTGCAACTTGATCAATGAGGCTTACTTAAGTGTTTATTTATCCAAGAGACCCAAAAGAGAAATACCGTATGTAGTCAGAAACGATCCTCTTTGGAATGAAAGAGAGAAAAAAGAAATGGAGGCCCTTTCATCCCACACTATGAAGAGGTGGTGTAGGTGGCATGTGGTAAAAAGAGCGTAGTGTTGATACGTACAGTAATATGCATGATGTGAACAAATGCAAGCAGCACACACAGAGCACACTGTATTCACTGTAGCAACAACTCGGTTTAAAAATAAAAGAATAAAAGGTGGCCATATCACCTGTAGTTAATCCCGGGCTTCCTTGAAGGTCAGACCAGGAAACTCTCACACAGAGAATATCAGAGAAGTGCACACTAACTAATGCATGTGGGGATTGTGTGGACCAGTTTGACCAAGACAGATAATAGATAGATGTACTCTATAAGTAATCAATAATTGCATTGATTTCTGGGAGGAAGTTCAGGTGCAAGACAGCAGCAACGTCAAATGTGGAGTGCACCATTTAAACACACATAATTGTGCAAGTCATTATGTAAAGTGAAAGACAGATTACAGAATGCAAATATAATGTTCAGCATGTTTGAAATTAATTAGAAATGAATTAGGCTCAACAGATTGCAGTGAATATAAATGTGGGCATGACAACCAGGAACATGCAAGAAAAGTCCCTGCAATCATATTTCAGATGTATTTAAGGCATGCATTTTTAAGCACAGTGCTCTGAGGTTTCTTAAAATACTCTTTTTGTGGATTATTTAAAAGTATTATAAATTCCCACATCGATAACCACATTTTAGAGGAAAACTCTTTCCCGATGTGGCTTTCCACAGACACACTGTATTATCTTCAGGAGTGTGTTTTGAACAGTACGTGTGAGACTTAAATTTGCTTTTTCTTCACTGAGTTCCTCTGTGCATCATGCCACACAGTGAATACACAAGTACACATTAACAATAGCACCTGAATATCGCCATCAATTTATTTCATTTTTAATTAAAGTTGTCCTTGTGGACTGGGCTATGTGGGGAAAACAAGTAGACAACTTAAAACTCGTATTGCTGAACATAGATGTCCAATTAGGCACCATGACCCTAGAAGGCCAGTAGCACAACATTTTTCCAAGTTTAAACATTCGGTTTCGACTCTACAATATATTGGCATCGAAGCAGTTAAATTACCTCGAAGAGGGGGTGATATTCACAATCTACTTTTAAAGCGTGTAGCATATTGGATTTATACTTTGAATACTTTATCTCCTAATGGTCTCAATGAAGATTTTGATATTCGCCCTTCTCTTTAATTATTATTAATTTAGATGGTAAGATTCACCACATGTTATACTATGCTTTAATTTTTTGTTTTGGATGTATTTTTTGCATTTTTGGTATTTTCTTTGGTGTAAGTTTGAACATTTTGCAGTAAGGTATTTAGTGAAATGTATTTGTGCTTGTAATTTATTGCTGCTCTCACTTTTATGTGATTTGCTTTTTGCCCTTTTCTTACATGATTTGTTGATTGCCCTGACTTTTTTTTTTTGTGGTCATGTGGGCAATCATGTGATTTAGTGTTGTGTATATAAGGGCGTTGTCATGTATGTTCATTGTCTGATGAAGAGCGTTTAAGCTCGAAACGTTACCTGTGGTGAGAACATAATAAAATACTTCTCTATCTCTGGAGCTGTGGTGTGCCTATTTTGATGTTTTCATTCTTATTTTTAATTTCTGACAACCCCCACTAAACCACCAAACCTCCAGCTCTGTGGAGCTTTAGATTGGAGAGACACCACCTCAGAAATTCTTCATTTTATCTTTGATGTTTCTATGTGTGAATTTTATTGTTGAAGACTGCATGGAATAATTTATTGAGCCCTCTTTTCTTTCCTGGATTGATGTTTGTCCTATTGAAGCGGGAAGTTATGGTGAGACAAATTGGCAGGCTCGTTCTTTATATGAATGGCCAATAGCCTTTAGTTTGTCACAACCTGGCAAAACCACAGTTTTCTAGAATACTTGCTGTTGAAGGTATTATATCTAAGTGCATTTGTATTTGTATACGCTCTTGCCAACAAGTTGCGTCATCAATATTTTGGACAATTATCCCAGAAGAGAAATAGTTTAAAATTTAAGATGTTTTCACAAGTGGTTTGTTTCAGATTTTCTGAGAGAAGTTTGGGAATATAAGAATACTGACTTAATGTATATGTGTATATATTTTATAAATATGCAATATATTATTTTATGTAAAACATAATTTTTTTATTTTAATAAAAACAAAAGATCAAAGGTTTAATTTATTTTTTGTATAGCAAAATTATAACATTTATATGATTAATAAGATATTTCAATACCACAAATATTTTAATTAATACAAAGGTCAGGAGTACACCTGAGTATACTTACATATCCAACTTTACATAAAGAACTGTGCGTTAATATAGTTTTGCAACAAAATAAACCAGGCAGTTGAGATTAGAGAGAGAGAGAGAGAGCTGTGTGATAAGACCGTTTACATTTTGCAATTATATAAACAATCACACAATCACAAAAAGCAGGTTTGACAGTACGTATATACAATATATTTACTTGTGCTAAAGGTTTGTTTTGTCTACTTTGCATTAAGATAGCCCCAAAGTATGTACTGAAAGCCAACAATAGGGATATTTCCTTGAGCATAACTGGTATACAATGTTTCTGTCAGAGCTTTTGTCAACGTTATTGCCTCCGAGTCCGGTAATCTGCAATTTGAATGCATTTCATCCTCTTGTGCACGCCACCTATTTATACTGCTGCAGATGACCATATTAAGGTTCCTGCAGAGGGATCAGAATAAAGTGATTTTTGCAAAACATCTACTGTAAAAGAATTTCATATGTCAGGTCAAAGCAGTCCCCAACACCTACTGTAGAAAATGAGAGTGAGTGACAACCGTGGGGATAATTATGCTCTCAGGAACCCCACAAGCCACTGTAAATGCTCTTCAACACATGTAATTTCATAAAGTGATATGGCAGTATTATGGAATCTTAAATGTTCAGCTTCTAAAGATGATAAACTGAAGGCATTCTGCATCAGATGGGGGTTTAGAGGAAGCTGAAGTTTCCGGTAATGCATGTTAGGTGGATTATAGGATGCTATGGATTGTTTGTGATGGATGATAAGAGGTGTTATCATGTAAATATGCTATAATAGTTTTTCAGCTTGTGTGTATAAACTGGTGCGGCTATCTCTCTCATTGCTATCGCTCCCTCTTCTCTACTTCCCTTGAAATGACAGGGTGAAAAAACAAGAACATGGCACTAAAGAACAGGTCATCTGCTTTTCGCCAAAAATTCAATTCTTTTTTTTTCTGTGTAAAAATGTGGCTACCTCACCTTCTCTCTCTCACTCTCACTCTCTTGTTGGTATGGATGAGTGGCCAGCCCATTTAAACTGCATGAAGGACACTGCACGCATGAGAGGTGGCCTTGTTCTGCATGTAGCTTTTCTTTATCTCAACCTGCTTTATTTCATTCACTCTCTCAATCTGGACCCTCTTGAACTAACTCTAAAATAAGCCTTGAATTGGTACCAAAGAGCATTAAGACTCTTTTCCATTCTCCTCCCTCCCTTTTCTGTTCTACTCTGACTTGGAAGAAGGGAGAAAAGGTAGAAAACACATTGATATTGATGGAGGATTATTTATTTATTTACTTATTTATTTGTTTGTTTGTTTTTTAGAGCTAATCCTATTTAAAAAAAATGTAAAACATATGACGCTGAAATTACATTATGGACTCTACTGAAATTTTAATAAGAAATCAACTTTTTGTGTATCCTGCAAACATCTCTTTTTAAATTCCTCCCAGAAAACACTCTTACAATTACTAATGTATTTTTAGCTGTGTAGTTCAGTCAATCAAGATGACCGGTTTATTAGCTGCTTTATAATGCTTTTAAAAGATGAATAAAAGAGAGATAGACTATCTACCTTCAGTTTATAGTTGACTCTTGCTGAAGGACACCATTAGGACATTTTATCCACATTCTTATATATGATTGGATATTTTGTTCAGATTATAAAATACCACACATCTCTCACACACAGCATCATAGCTATTGACATTTCTTGTGTTGCAAGTAAAAGTTTATTTAATTTGTAATAAATATGTGTCTTTCCCTCAGGCACTGTGCTTGCAGCATGCTAAAGCTAACCTGCTCTTTTTCATCTAATATGTATATATATATATATATATGGGGGTTTTTTTTCGGTTTTTTTTTTTAAGTGTACAATAAAGAAAGAAAGAAAGATTACTTTTTTTTTTTTAAACGGCCTACTTTATACTTTGGGTAACAGAGTTGAATAGTTAAGCATGCTGAATGCTGTCAACGTTGAAAATAAATAGGGTATTTGTGCCTCTAATGCTTTAATGAAATAAAAAGGATTATGGACTGTGCCACAATGTAAGAAAAAAATGGATAAGGTCCTGGCAGAAAATGACCAGTACATTTTTCCATTAAATCTTTCAACCCCCCAAACAATTCACCACAAAAATGCAATGTGTAATTTAAAATGCAGGTAAAACACCTGTAAAAAAAAATAAAAAAATAAAAAATCAGTACAGAAAATTCCTTCATATTAACAGTACACTGGGCCATATTTTTACAGACTTTTCTTAAAGTGCAGCTTTAGCTATAGCACGTGTCTGTGTGTCTTGCCATTATTGTAACAGACAGATGCACAATATTAAACATGTATGGGTGCAGCGAAACTTGCACTTCACTACATGAGAAAAAAAAAGGCATTCAGGAAAATGACCATTAAGAACCATTTACCAGCTAATCTCAAGGAAACCACTGACATTTATATTTTCAGAAAATGTAAGACATTTTTTCTTAAAGGGGTCATGAATTGAGAAATCAACTTTTACTTGAGCTTTTGATATATAAGAGGTCATCGTACTAAAAGAATATCCTGTAAGTTTCAGAACTGAAAACATACTGAAATAAAATATTTTATTGACACCAGGCCCAGCGAACGCCAGATCGTGGAATGTGCCTATGTTAGATAGGTTAAACACTGCCTTCACAGAAGAATATCAATGCCTAATTCTGTAGCCCCGCCCACTGATTCGCACACAACATTGTAGGGAAATAACATAAGTGGCGCTAAACCGGATCGAGCAACTAACCAATGCCGTTGAAGATCGCAAATATTGTGCAGTGCCTGGTTGTGGAAGAACGCAGTCGCTGCATAACCTTCCTTCGGATTCAAATATTAGGAGTGCGTGGTTAAACTTTATTTTTAATGAAGTTCCAGCTCATGTGAGGAAAACATTGATCGTTTGTTCGCTTCATTTCACCGCAAATTCCTTTGTAAACAAGACACAGGTTGACGCTGGATTTGCAGAGAGACTGAGATTAAAAAGCAATGCTGTGTCGTCTATATTGGATCCGACAGTAAAGGCACAGCACACTTATGTGAGTAAAAAATATTTATACTATGTGTCATTATTGCTTTGTTAAAGATTGCTTGATAGGCTCCAACTATGAAGTTAGTTTGTAGTTAGTTTACTATGCAAAACTGTTATCCAATCATAGCAGTGGGCGTTTACTTCCAAGTCTTCAATGCGGCACACCCATATAAATCGAATGTTTCTTGAGCCGGCCTCAAAACCAGGGTAGAATAGCCGATTGCTTATTGATTCTGATGTTTTTGAATGTAAAAACCTGGCGAATGTCATAAGTGGACCTCAGACAACAGTAGAAAATAATTTTTAAAAAGCCAGTTCATGACCCCTTTAAAGTGGAAGTATGTCATTTGTAAAACATTATTTTCCTATCCTAGCTTAATATGCAGAAGCAACTATAATGAAGTTCTTTGAATAAATACAATTATAAAAACATTATTCATTTGAGCATCCTGGCACAGCAACATTAGCTTAACTAATTGCATGAGTTTGTGCGGGACTGTCTTGCGAAAGACCAGTGGATGAAAGAGGGAATGCTTAGGAAACCTGTTTGAAAACAGTCATGATTTTGATTCGGTTCAATTACATGATTTTGCAATTAAATTTATTTACACACTTCACGGATGGTTATATAGTTCAGTCATCGAATCTGTTAAATGTAAGCAGTGTTCTGAGTGTTGATACAACAGTCCAACAGCACTGTGACTTTTGACTGTTAAGTTTTTACTGTAAACTTAACTTTTTGTATTATTAGTTGTTTGAGTTTGTACGTGTCTCAGTCTGCATTAGTTGTGGAAATTAATAACTCTTTCTGCAGATCACATCGTTACACCAGGTGGCACCAAGTGACACTGTTTTTATGAGTGAGTCATTTGATTCATTCAATAAACTGATTCATTCAGGAATGAAACAAAACTGAATGAGTCGTTGAATCATTAATTCAACTGATTTGTTCAAAGACACTGAATCATTCTGGAACAAATGACTTGTGTTGTTCAGCATTGCAGC
>NW_015505786.1:657421-657918 GCF_001515645.1 Sinocyclocheilus grahami
ACCTCCAGCGGTCACCTCAATTACACCTGTGTTTCCGTGGTGACACAATCTTTCTTGCGGTTCATTTGCACCTGAGTATTAACAAATAGTGACTTGGCGACTGCAAATACCGTGATGACACACACACTGTGGCATTTTGCCAATGTTATTTTTGTTCTTTTAGTTTCGCTGGGCCCCATTCTTCATATGTAGGTTACTGGATTTATGATGACAAAATCCTTGATTTGTCATCACAGGAAATCCTTCCCAGTCATTCTTTAGATTCACAATTTGTGCAGAAAAATCTGTCCACAAATCTGATTGATTTGTTCATGAATCAAAATGTGACTCGCTGTCTCGTTTAGACTACTTTTATGATGCACTTTTATTGTAATTTTGTAGCTTGTCAGTCCTAGTCTCTTTGAACTGTCAGATGTAAAAGAGCCATGTGAATATTTAGAAAATTTAGATTTTCTTTGTGTGTATGTGAGTGTGTGTGTGTGTGTGTGTGTGTGTGT
>NW_015505787.1:0-23467 GCF_001515645.1 Sinocyclocheilus grahami
CTTTCCACCTGAGAGACCACCACTGACTCAGAGTAACATCTTTGGAGTTCATCACTCTTGGAACCTGGAAGAACGTGATCATAATTCCAACACCACCAAACCTTTGAACATCCAGACGCTCGTTCAACAGCCAAGGCAATGCAAGTATCAAAAATTTAACTAAACAAAACACAGGTTTAGTATAAGCTGTAGACCCTGTTGTAAAATGGCACTGATGGTTTCTGCTCAGGTGGTTAACGGACTCATTTTCCATAGCTGCATTCTCTGGTTTCTCTAACGGTTTCATTCATCCACTTTAATCCCCCTCTATGTGTGTGTGTGTGTGTATATGTTTGTTAGACTAGTTTGTGTTAGTGTTTAGTAAATAAAACTTTTGTGCACAGATTACATGAGTTTCTGATTCTGTCACTGCTTGCGTATAATATAAATAAAATAATAATAATAAAAAAAATACAATAATAGGACCCACTTTAAATTAAGGGGCTATAACATCTATGTGCTTACATTTAAATTAATAATTTGGTACAATGCATTTATTGTGTATATGTTTTTACATTGTACATATATAAAAAATACCTGCATGTAATTACATTTATAATTACACTGTTGACCCATCCCTTACACCTTAACCCACCCTTAACACTGATCAGTGAACATACACAGAGCAGATTAAATATGGTAAACAGGAATAAATTACATTTCAAAATATATTCAAATAGAAAACAATTATTTTACACTAAAAGTAATAAGTTGACTTTACTTAGAAAAGCTGTGGAAACTGATTGCAAGAGGTCCTCGCTGCAGCCTGTAGCACAATGACGTAGCTGGATCAGATCCA
The DNA here is from genome assembly GCF_001515645.1 of Sinocyclocheilus grahami. Classification (NCBI taxonomy): domain Eukaryota; kingdom Metazoa; phylum Chordata; class Actinopteri; order Cypriniformes; family Cyprinidae; genus Sinocyclocheilus; species Sinocyclocheilus grahami. Next base: position 839 of record NW_015505787.1, read on the forward strand.
ATACGTATTGGATGTTTGACGAGCATGTGCAGGTATTGGATTTTAATGTGCACGCGCAAAGTGGGGCTGTCATTGAAGCTAGTATTTAATGTAAATTAAACTGTAATTACGAGATATAAGTGTTTCATAGGCTTACACAAATTATATTATACTGTGATTTTAAACTAGTAGTGTATTCAAACTTTATTTAAGCAACGATGGCGTAGTTTTGAATGAAAGGGTATGTAAGCTATGTTTATTTTTTATTAGTTTGATTCGTTTTAGAAATAAAACTCTACTAATTACAATTTTGTTCGTTCTTTATGAAAAAAATGGGGTGTAACTATTGTCTTTATTTTTTCCTCTGATAGTTAGATAGTGCTGTCCAAAATGTGTTCATGAATCAAATATTATTTTTCGTTCTCACTCTCTGTGCTATACGTGACAGATTATAAAAAAAGTTATAGGCCTACTAAAATATGCGGACATAATTTTTATACCATATAAAAAGAAGAAAAACAATCCTGTCAGTCGGGGTTCCGTATAGCCGATAGATCCTTTATCCCGGGTTATACCAGGTTTTTACAGTTAATCCCATGCCCAGCAAATAAATACACACACGGTCGGGGACAAGGCATATTAACACAAAGGCCTAACACTTTTTTTGTGTTAGGCCTACATGCAAGTAAAATCCCTGGAGATAGATATACCAATTATAAATGGATAAATAAATAAACCATCCATTCCATTACGAGAGCGCTCTCTCTCTCTCTCTCTCTCTCTCTCTAGCTATATTAGAATAATATAAAATCTAAATAAACAAAATGGATCGGCATTAATTTAATATCCCCAGTTAAATTTAAATAAACATGACGGATAGAATCAAAAAGACATTTAGGCTAACTCTGATATGTGTATGTGTATGTTAGACTGGCTTAATGTGTTTATGTAGTATGTTAGACTAGTTTAGGTGTTTATGTAGTTAATAAAACCCTACTTGTATCACACTTGACATGTTCATTGTTTACTCATAACCGGAGTCAATAATCATGCAGATTTACGTTACAAACTTATAGAATTGTACAGTAAGAAAGTTATTTCCTTTAACCAGGAAATTAACGTTCTTAGAATTGACAAGACGGTTGACCCTGAGTGGTCAGCTAAATATCTACAGTGGATCTAAAATATGAATAGTTAATTATAACTAGTTATGGTTAATTATTCATATTTCCTGTCGTTGAGCTAAATTCGCTACACAGCGCACACGCGTAAAATATCCACTATGTAGTGGATATAGTCCAGCTACGTCATCGTGCTGCAGGCTTCAGCGAGGACACACTCACTGATTGCCTCAAAGTTTTCAAGCAAATTATGGTCATACTTTTTGACTTGAACCTACTTGCTACTACTTTGTAGACTTAACTTGTGTTTTTCTAGAAGTTACCATAAAACTTGAGTACAGGTAACTCAATTTCAAACGTACAGCCAACTTACATATTTAAGTTAAGCTTTGTAAGCAGAACTCAAACAAAACAGTTCTTTAACATGTCTGCTTGTTCATTTTACTAGAAGAATGTGTGGAAACTGATTGCCTTAAATTTCTCAAAATTCTAAGTTGAGAATACAAAGACAACAAAATACAAATAATACACTTCTCTATCAATTCCTTTCTACGCAAGGCAAATGTAGAGTTCATGTTCTGGGCTATCAGTGCAGCATTAAGACGACGTTTCTTCATGTCTTCCACCATCTCTTTCCTTTTGGACTCCATGCTGGCTTCATCTTCACCATCAGGGAAGTTCGGTAGACAATTGATTTCAAACCTCTTAGGTCTTTTGATGTTTCTCTGAGGCTGCTGTCCTCTTCTTTTCCCACCATTTATGGATACCTCCAAACATCCAGTTTGACGCAGTTTTGAACGGTAATTACCCATTTTCCATCTGAGGCTATCATACCACCCATTCCACCCGTTCGATGATCCAGGCTGGGTAAGGCAGGGATGTTTTATTATCAAAGCAGCAGCAACAGCCTCTGAATTTTCCTTATCAGGGTAAGCTTTGTAACTGTATATTGTCTCTGAGAGTTTTTCGAGAATCTCATGCTTAAGCTCTCCTGACAATTGTAGATATGTTTGATCTCGCATGTACTGTAGATTTCCCTGAAGTAATCCGTATTCAACGTCAACAGGAAAAGTAGGGATCTCAAAAGCTTCTGGCCATGCAGTCTGTAGACTATGACGCGAATGCTCATCAGAAGCCACAGACAGGACTTCAGTGTCAGCTGTGCTAGGGGTTGGTGTCGTCACAAGGGAGACAATCTTCAGTGTGGGCTTATCTGGCAAGTCAGCAATATTGGTAAGATTCACAAGGGAATTGTTGAAATCTGGATCCTCAAACTGAAGTGTGAACTTATACTGAAGTCCCAGCTTTTCTTCAAGTTGTTCCGACAGTGAGTCAACTGTCTGTAGTTTCACATGAAGTACGATTTTTCTGATGTCATTGTCACAAACTATAACTCTGAGTATGGTCCTTGTCTCAATATTTGGTCTCTCTACGAAGGTTAAAGAATTGAGTTAGTTTTCCTAAATTAAACAAGTACAACACACCAAAAAAATAATAAAAAATTCATAATTCTAAACCCATCCTTTGAAAAAAATTATTCGAAAAGTTTCACTCATCCTTGTACTTTAAAAAGTACACAAAGGCTGACTTATGCCATGCAGTCCAAGCATTTAAGACACATGAATGGGTTTGTTGAGAAATCAACTTCAATACATAATTAATTTAACTGTATTGTAGCGTCTGCGTAGAATCATGGATGATCTTTGGGGTTTTATGGCTTAAGAGACCCTTTTAGCCTTTTGACATTTGCATATAAATTACAGTTCTTGTCAGAGACTTTACATTGTATGGGGGTTTAAATTGCCAAATGGTTCCTCGCCATCAAGGAGATTCTAACCAGTCCCCCCCACTATCATCTCCCCCATCTGACTTCAAACACTGTCCAAAGAGCTGTAAATGACCCCGATGGGCCTGGCTGGCCAAGCAAAATAACAAACACACACACACATAAAGACCGTTACTCTATTATACTCTACAAATATATCTGGTATATTGCATGTGTTGTTTGTACGTTTCCCTATTAGAGTATATACAGGTAAATCTTGAACAAGATAGCATTTGCTCTCACAAGTGCATGCAGAATGTGACAATTTAAAGAAAATTATGAATTACATTTCAGTTTGATTCTCACCAAAGCCATTGATCTAATATTTGAGCACTTGCAGTTGAATGAAATATATGATGCTTTTGTGTCCTCCTGAAGCTTGAGAAGCAATGCCTGCTATCTTCTGACATAGTACAGAAAAGAGATTTCTGACATAGTTCAGAAATCTTCCCAATAAGAATGAGGGTAAATAATGACAATTTGCAGAATTTCTGAAGTCCCTTTAAAACCTGAATTGTCATTCATTCAGCATATGATATAATGTTTGAGTGTAACATAGGTCCTGCCCCGAAGTGTATAGGCTGGCAAAGGAAATGGGTCATTCAGATCTGAGGGTTTGGTAATTAACAGTGATAGCACATGACTGCACAGTTCAAAAGAACGTAGGTACTCAATGTACCAACATGTCAGATCTTCACACACAAACAGAGCATCACTGTTGATGACAAAATTTTTGAAAATCTCTCTGAAATCAGTTAGGCCTGAACAAGTATCAACAGATACAACCATGTCTGGATTATACTGGATTCCATCAATGCTCACAGATGATGCTGTGAGGACAGTGTTCTGAACTGCATTTGTTTGTCTCAGGAATTCCTGAATGTTCTCAGGGAAAGTTGAAATCACAGTACCCATCACCTTCTTTGTCTGTATGGATGGCTTGAGAAAGGAGGGCGAGTCAATGTTGTAAGCCAGTAGTCTTTGATGATGAACAGCCAAAGTTTGTGGAACATTTTTGAAGTTTTTGGTGTCACAGATTACCTGCTTGAAGAATTTATATTTTCCCTCAAATCGCATAGTCCACATATCTCTTAGTGGTCCATACATTCGTATGACCTGCGGATAGTGCTCAATGTAGTGGTGTTTAGGGCGCAATGTGAAATGAGGAAAGACTGTTAAAAGTAAATGTCTGTGTTCTGCGATCTTTGCTTCAAGAAAATCAAGAGAATCCTCAGTGAACTTGAATGCCAATGCCATTTCTAAAATATCTTTCAGAAGCAACACAATTTCCCATGTTTGATAATTTTCAGGGATATGAAGGCCAACCATGAGGGGCAGAAGTCTAATAAGCGCCCAATTCTCATGGGCATTACCCCCAATGGTACCTTTTGAGACAAATGTGTCTGGGATGATCTGAGGCTGATCAAATTTGAGAATGTGTAAGGAAACCGCTTGATAGCTTGATTCAGGCATTCAAGAGAGATTCATTTTCTTGAGACCAAATCATTAATGCACAAGGACATTTCAATAGGGATGACACCCTCCATAAGGTTGTGAATTATGTCAGGTGGAAAACCACCAACTGTGTGAAAATGTTCCAACCTTTCACTTCATACTGCTTTACCAAACTTGCATCGTGTAACACTTCAGCCACTTGCATGTCATGCTCTTGCTTGGCTCTCAGTTCAAATGCTCCCGACTGGACCTCCTTCTCCTGGATTTCACTCCTCTTTGCAAAGCAGAACCGACATGGGTGTGTAGCGTCTGGACCACTCCAACACACAATATATATTTTGTTAGCTAGATTTCACAAATACTTTGTAACACCCCAGGACGCCGAACAAGACCCTGGTTTCATGGTAACCCGATACATTTACAACCTTGTGGAATGCGAGCCGGCTCTCAGCTGCTTTCTCCAGAGCTAAGGGGTACAAATGCACAGGAGAAATGGACTGTTCTACTAATTAATTCATAGGAAAACCTTTCTTTGATTGAATACACATATCCTTCAGGCCATTGTGTATATTATTGCTGTTTTGTATTAATCTGTTGTATTATAGACTATTTTTATTCATGCTTACTGTAATAATTTACTTAGTTGTAAGGGAATTAATCATTATTAATTCATTCAGGTTTATTTCTAGCTCAGGTTTTAAAAGAACTCGATCTGAGAATTCGAGGTCCACCTGATCAAAACTGACTTTGACTTTCAATAGTTTATACTTTTATCAGCTACTCGGCCAGCGAGAAGCTGATGTCAGTGTATATTACCAATTGAATATGTAATTTTTGTATTCTCCCTGGCCACGGGTGAAATACAAAATTTGATGATTTGTCAGCTCTTGAAAGAGAGGTAATTATTATGCGTAAGCTACGAGCTAAGGTAACAAGCAAGGATCGTTTGGCAATAGAATTGACACGAAATTATATGACCCAGACAATTGATTAGTTATAAATGAAACACGAAATTTATTGGCTATTCTAGATCACATAAACTTAAGCTAAAACACACAAACATACAGTTCAGAGGAAGGAAAGACTGTTAACGGAGTTCTGAGTTTCATAGTTCTATCTCGTTTTCACGAGGGATGGGAATTCACCTTAAGAATTCACAGAGCAAAGCCATAAAATCCATTCTTTATGCCTCTTTCTATGCTGAGTTAAACTTTAACCCTTTCCTATACCAACTGTATGTGTGTGTGTGTGTGTATGTGTATGTTAGACCGGCTTAATGTGTTTATGTAATATGTTGGACTAGTTTAAGTGTTTATGTAGTTAATAAAACCTTACTTGTATCACACTTGACGTGTTCATTGTTTACTCATAACCGGAGTCAATAATCATGCAGATTTACGTTACAAACTTATAGAATTGTACAGTAAGAAAGTTATGTCCCTTAACCAGGAAATTAACGTCTTAGAATTGACAAGACAGTTGACCCTGAGTGGTCAGCTAAATATCTACAGTGGATCTAAAATATGAATAGTTAATTATAACTAGTTATGGTTAATTATTCATATTTCCCCATGAGCTGATTCGCTACAGGTGCTCAACAGTGAAACTCTCCTGTATTCCTGCGAAAGAATGAGCACCTAGATTATCAGATGACACAAAAAGCACACTTCCTTTCACACAGTCTCCTAACTGTTCAATGTATACACCATGCTTTTCAAGAGTTTCAAGGTCCTGAACAACTGGGCACAAGATGTCTGTGTAACCATATTGTTTAACTGCACTAGCTCTGCATAAAATTGCTAGCTGAATTGACTGAAGTGATGAACGATCTTTTGAGGCAAGGTTGGTTAGAACCCAATAGAGAGCAACCATTTTGTGTTTTTTTCTGGAGGTGCCAAGGGGATTGGCAAGCTCAAAATCATCCACATAAAGACCCAGGACAATCCTGAAGGTATCAGTGTTGAAAAAGTTATTTTCTTGATAGTGAGTGCCATCTATGTAAGTCTTGAATTCATTAACTGATCGATCATTGCAAAGGACCCTATTTAGAATGTCAGCTCTGTTTAGAATTTTCTGCAACATTTGCAGAACTGGCACATAAGAGACTGACTGTGAATCAAGCTTGTATTCAATTGGCATGATTATTGGAAATTTACTCTGAAAATATGATGCTCTTCTGCTTATTGTGGAAAGAGGCTTGCCATCATTGGTCATTGCCAATATTGGGTTACTGTCTTTTACTGCATTCACTAATTTTCTCACTAATGAATCACAGCCACTCAGTCCATGCTCAAGGAGAATTTGCTGAATTGCATGATAAACACTCTGGCTCTGGCTTTGCGGCCCCAGGCTCTGAAAGAAGTACAATTTGATTTATTTGTTGAATTATTTCCTGCGCAGTCGAATCAGAAACATGCTAAATTAACTGCATTTTGAGAAAGAGTGAGGCTAAATTATGCTCAAATTGATGATGCAATACATCAAGGTTTTCATTCTCTATATCATTTTTTCCTCCAAGTGTTCATCTACAGGATCAGGGCTCAAAGGCTCTTCTTGCTACACATTATCTACACTGTGAGTAGCGATGTGCAAGAGAATGTCAGATTTCAATTGCCTCCGATCAAATGATCCATGCTCTCTACATTTATGGAAATTAAATGTAGAGTAGACATTGCTCTCAAAACAATGCACAGTTTCATGATTTCTGAGATGCTGCCGCAAATTAGAAAAAAAAATTGCCTCTTTGCAGGGCTCCTCAAAACTGCAAAGTGGGCAGTTAAATATCAAAGGGATGTTAGCACATGGACTGGGTTGGCTACCATGTGCCTGATGTGAATGATTTTTTTGTTAAGTGCACCCTTAGTGCATTAAATGATTTAAATGAACACAGACAATCTGTGTACAGAGATGGAATCGGACTGCTTCTAGTAAAGCTTCCATGTTTTAATCTGTAGGGTTTTAACAGCCGAGCCCTCCTTTCACAAGAAATCAAGCAGAACGTACACTTCCACTGCATGAATTTAAGTCCCCAAATTAAGAATACACAAAATAAAAAGATAAAATATGATAATAATTGCTTGTTAATGAAGCTCTTAATTCATGCATCGTGTTGTTCATTTCCATGTGATCAACACATGTGCATCGAATGTTCAAGAAAGAATGTTCATTAAGTGTAGGCCGCACAGGTTTTTACATATCATTAATGCTAATGAACAGAGATGTGAGGCGAGCGGATCCTCTTGCAAGGTTTTATTCAATGACATGGTCAATACAGGTAAGAGTCAAAACACGAGTAAACCAGCAAGACAAGAATATGACTAGAACAGGATCAGAGTGAGTTATTGGATGCAGGTGAGTGCGCAATCAGTGCAGTGGAGCATGGGAGATGTAGTCCAGAGTGATGTGTGACAGTCTATGTGGAGTGAGTGTCAATATGGTGAGAGAGCGACCTCTTGTGTTCATTGGATGAAAGTCCATGGACCGGATTTGTGAGAAATTGAATAAAGCTTCCATGTTTTAATCTGTAGGGTTTTAACAGCCGAGCCCTCCTTTCACAAGAAAACAAGCAGATCGTACACTTCCACTGCATGAATTTAAGTCCCCAAATTAAGAATACACAAAATAAAAAGATAAAATATGATAATAATTGCTTGTTAATGAAGCTCTTAATTCATGCATCGTGTTGTTCATTTCCATGTGATCAACACATGTGCATCGAATGTTCAAGAAAGAATGTTCATTAAGTGTAGGCCGCACAGGTTTTTACATATCATTAATGCTAATGAACAGAGATGTGAGGCGAGCGGATCCTCTTGCAAGGTTTTATTCAATGACATGGTCAATACAGGTAAGAGTCAAAACACGAGTAAACCAGCAAGACAAGATTATGACTAGAACAGGATCAGAGTGAGTTATTGGATGCAGGTGAGTGCGCAATCAGTGCAGTGGAGCATGGGAGATGTAGTCCAGAGTGATGTGTGACAGTCTATGTGGAGTGAGTGTCAATATGGTGAGAGAGCGACCTCTTGTGTTCATTGGATGAAAGTCCATGGACCGGATTTGTGACAGAGCCCCCTCCCAAGGAGCGGCTTCCAGACGCTCCAAACACTACAAAAACCAGGAAGGTGGTGGAGCGGAGGTGGAACCAGGGGAGGGATGGAGGGCCAGGTCCATGTGGAGATGGATGACCCTGGGATTGAGTCAGAACTGGCGAAGCAGAGAACCACGATGGGACCGGCAGAACAGGTGAGGCTGAGGACCGCCACCAGCAGAGCAGACGAGTTCAAAGATCCCCAGGGCAGAGCAGAAGACCACCAGAGCAGAACAGAAGACCCCCACGATGGCGCAGAAGACCACCACGGCGTAGCAGACGGAGCAGAAGACCATCACGGTCGAACAAACAGAACAGAAGACCTCCACGACAGAGCAGAAGACCACTACGGCAGAGCTGACGGAGCAGAAGACCACCACGACATGGCAGAGACTGGAACCTGAGGAAAACTGAGACACAGGAAACAGACAGTGCATTTACGGTCTCAACGACCGAGGCAGGGAACACAAACAGTTTATCACTATTCTCCCAGGTGACCACTGAACGGACAGACAGTTCATAACCTGGTTCACTGATAGAAGTGGAACAGGTACACATTTCCAAATCTCACTCACAGACTGAAACTGAACAGGAAGATAGTTCACAAACAGGCTCACAGATAGACACTGAACAGCCAGACAGATCATAAATGGGCTCAAAGACTAGAATGGGCAAGGCAGAAGGTTCAACAGACACATTTGGGAAAACAGAACAAGCAGAGAGTTCATGAATGACATCTATGGAATTGATGGGGTTAATGGGACAGATATGGAGTGCATTTTCAGTCTCAGGGCTCATGACAGGCAGGGTTAAGGATTCAAAGGGGGGGTTTTGAGCAGTGACAGACAAGGAAAAAAGTTCAGTGTTGGTCTCTTTGAGGGTGGCTGGACAGACAGGCAGTTCAACATTGGTTTCCATGGCTAAGGCTGGTTGAATTGTGACTGGACAGACGGACCTTTCATTGGTGGCCTCTTTGGCGATGACCGACAATGCTGACAGTTCAGACACATTAGGGGAAACAGAACAAGCAGAGAGTTCATGCATGTTATCTATGGCAGTGATGGGGTTAACGGGACAGATATGGTGTGCATTTATAATTTCTGGGCTCATGACAGGCATGGTTAAGGATTCAAAGGTGGGTTTTTGAGCTGTGACAGACAGCTGAAAGTTCCGTGTTGGTTTCCTTGAGAATGGTGGGACAGACAGGCAATTCAATATTGGGTACATTGGAAAAGGCTGATTGGATTGTGACTGGACAGACAGATCGTTCATTAGTGGCTTTTTTGGCGATGACAGACAAGACTGATTGTTCAAAGACAGCCCTTTCGGCTGGGTAGGGACAGGACAATAATTCATCATTGGCCTCCATGGCCAGTTCAGAACAAGGCAAGAGTTCACAGACGGCCTCCATAGCCGTGTCAGGACAGGCAGAGAGATAACTTATGGCCTCCATAGCTGTGACCGGACAGGCAGAGAGTTCACAGGTGGATACCACTGACACTTCTGGAGGTTCTATAGCGGTTGCCGCCACCTCTGGAGGTTCTACAGTCGTATCATCAGGAAACAGGAAGAGTTCATTACTGGATGCCACCACCATGCAGGAAGCTGAAGCGATCGCCGCCGCCTCGGAAGGTTCTGCAGCATGTGCCGCCACCACAGGAGAAACTGCAGCAAGCGCCACTACCTCAGAGGGTTCTGCAGCATCAGCCGTCACCTTTGAAAGCATTATAGTTAACGCCACCGCCTCTGGGGTTTCTTTGGTGGTGTATGCAGCCCAAACAAACCATAAAGTGATCCCTATTATGGGAAGCACTACAGAAAGGGGAATCAGTTCAGGAACAGGAGGGCTAGAATGACTGGGTTTGGGGATACCAGCTGCACCTGCTGACATCAGCGGTGGTTCCTCCAAGCATGATGCCAGTCGGTAATACTGGTGAACTGACCTTGAAGTTCTGGATGCAAAAGACAGGATGTGAAAAGACTCTGGATGATCAGTTGTGATGTGACATGATTCTGGACGGTCAGATGTGAAGTGATGTGACTCTGGGCGATCAGCTGTGACTTGACTTGACTCAGGGAGATCAGCTGTGGCTTGACTTGACTCAGGAAGATCAGCTGTGACTTGACTTGTCTCATGACGATCAGCTGTGACTTGACTTGACTCATGAAGATCAGCTGTGACTTGACTCATGAAGATCAGCTGTGACTTGACTCATGAAGATCAGCTGTGACTTGACTCATGAAGATCAGCTGTGACTTGACTCATGAAGATCAGCTGTGACTTGACTCATGAAGATCAGCTGTGACTTGACTCATGAAGATCAGCTGTGACTTGACTCATGAAGATCAGCTGTGACTTGACTCATGAAGATCAGCTGTGACTTGACTCATGAAGATCAGCTGTGACTTGACTCAGGAAAGACAGCGGTAGCATGACACAGCAAGCTCTGGTTCGGCCACCATTACAGGTACAGACACGGTGTTGTGTTCCTCCTCAGCGAAACCCTCAGTGAACACAGAGCCTGCAGTCAGCAAAGCATAGTCTATAAAGTCCTTTAAACTACAATTAAATTTAGCCTCTGGCAACCATGATTTTATGAATTAATTTAGGCCATAACAAAAAATGTCTTTTAATGTGTTAAATTATATTGAAGTTTTTATATGCAATACAATGACATTGAGGTTTATAAATAGTTGATCATGAGCATACCTACTTGTGCCGCCACATTCCGAACAAGAGTTGAAGTTCTTCCTCTTCATTGACGTCGTATCCACACCGTGCGTGTACCGTCACATTGCGCATGCGCGAGACGAAAATGCGTTTAAGAAATAGTATTAGAAAAGAAAAGAGTAAGGACAATAAAGAAATAGTTAAGAAAAGAGTATTAGAGTTGTTTCGTCCTATGCTGAAACTTAACAAAAAACCAATGCATATAGCATGCTCTGTTAATACAAATATGATGGATTGTGAAGCAGCAGCAGCTGATCGGCTTGCCAATAAGCTTAAATCTTAGTGGTTTCCCAGTTATTTTATAGCGCGAAAGAAAAAAAGATTCAGAACCTATAAATAAATACATACACACGCACACACAGGTATATAGGCGTGAATTCAGGGTGATTGGGACACTTTTTGCCATTGAGATGAATTGGAAAAAGTGTCCCAATCAACCTATATATAATGGCTGTTATCAACTTGACAACCATTTCTGCTCCAGACATTTGCAAAATTGTGAACATGCCTTTAGTACAACACACTCAACCCTCTTAAGTACGGTGTACTAAATTTGTTTAGTTTAACTATTGCATTACTTTTGGGCAATGAATACAGGCAGCACAACATATCATGGTATATTAAAATGTGTAAACCACAACTGTTAGCTTAAGGAAATATTTATACATGTTCTTGTCTTTTTTAAGCACAAAAGTATATTTGTGCTTCATAAAATAACTAAAAGGAAACTGAAATTCAAAACTGTAATAACCTTGATAAGAACCTTGTTTAATATGCCTAAGGAACTGCAATCCCCCCTGACTGAACAGTAAATAATTTCATGTGCATTTGCTGAGATATAACCAGGAACAGACTGCTGCATTTGTTATTAACTGCAGTATATATTTAACAGGTAAGATTCAGCTCAGACGGCAGGCAGTAAAAGAAACATTAGACAGCGCTGAGTGTCTTTAAATGCAATAAAACCCCTGCAATGCTTCCATTCACCACATTACCACATGGACTCCAGGAAAAGCTCTATATGGTCATTTAGGAACATTCTAAAGTAGAATTGCAATTTCAAAAGAGATATTTCCAGTGTGACATAACCAGAACAATGACATGGATAATAATTCGTGATTTTTAAAATGTGACCATGAGAATGCCCATTACAAAGCCTAGATGGGCGCTGTCTTGTGGGTAGATGTGCTTGCGTATATATTTAGACTTTATTATCGTCATCCTAAATCTCAACCAAGTCCTGACGTAAATTTTTGTATGACTCAAACATTGTCAAGCACTTACAAGAGAAGTCCTTACCAGAGGATTTATTTGCTAAGCAGAGAGCTCTAATGTTACAGCCAGTGACTTTTATGTATTTCATTAAGAATTATTTTTATCTCTCCGAGCACAGTGCCATGTTCACATTAAATGGAATTATTTTTCGGTAACACTTTAGAATTGGAAACACTTATTCAATATTAACTACGACTTTTCCCGCAATAAATTTCTAATTTGCTGCTTATTAATAGTTAGTAAGGTAGTTGTTAAGTTTAGGTATTGGGTAGGATTAGCGATGTAGAATAAGGCATTAATATATGCTTAATTACTAGTAATAAATGGCTAATATTCTAGTAATATGCATGCTAATAAGCAACTCATTAAGATACCCTAAAATAAAGTGTTACCTTTTTTTCTTGTTAAATGTGCTCTTTATTTTCTCTTCCTCAAATAATTTGTTGATACATGGTTTAGTCTTGGTTTAGCAGAAAATGTTTTGCATTAAACTGAAATCCAGTGATGTTTATATGTACCACATCAATGACTTACATAATAGAGATGGCTCAAACATTTGTGCTTAAAGTAATAATTCAACCCAAAATGAAAATGCTGAAATTCTGAGTATGGAAGCATACTTGGCTACATGTCACTTTCTGCTAGATAAAGTATTGACACAGCTATTATTACCTGTCAACGGGTGCTATTTTCTTATGGAGCCTATATGATAAACTACTTGTCATAATTATATTAGTGAATATCTCTAATATGTCTTGTAAAGTGTATGATGAATCGACTAATGTGTGGTTAATTCTTTCAAACTCAGTGCCCGGATAAAATGAAATGTGTTAACAAATTTGAAGTGCTTACCACAGATAGTCTTGTACTGCTGTATTACCCAGAGGAACGTTTATAGTAAGAGTCCTCAGGGAATATTGTCTGACTTTTGCGAAGACACTTTTATTAATATGTTTTCTATTTCTTATTCAGCTGAGTCTCTCCCTGCTGTACAGCTCTAATTTCTTCCATCACCTTCTGTGGGTGGTAAAACAGTTGAACGGGAGCGTTCGGGAGAAGTCTATAATAAGGAGTTGATTCCATCTTGATCTATACTGTGACAAAATTAAGTTTTAGCTGAAATATCCATCATAGACAGGTATACTGGGTTATTATGAAGCAGACGATTGGCAAATATTCTAAATCTCTTGAAAAACAGAAAGATTTAGTAGCATTTTGCATTTTGTAATTCTGATATTACTGTCACCATGACTTCAAAAAGCATGTGTTTATTTGCCTTAGTATGTTGGCTCAGTTCTGACAGTTGTGCTATTTGTGTTAGACATGCCACAAACCACAAATAAACATGCATAAATGTGTTTTGCAGGTTCTTCATTTTAAATCGAAATAATGTGGGAAAAGTAGTTCATTGTTAAAATGTTTACTTAAGAACATTAAAATAATTGTAATAAAACGCATACTTATTATTTATTTTTATATTTATTATTTGTTTGGGCACTGTAATTATTGGATAAACTAATATAATATGATAAATAAAAGCATTTTTGCTTGCTTTTCACTCATACTGGCTCATATTAATTCTAGCTGTGTTTACATAATATGGAATAAAAATACTTAATGAAAAAATCAAACTGTGCCTGAAACTATAATGAATGAATAAGTTGGTCCAAAGTCCAGGATAGTCTCTCTAGAAACTGAATGCAATATTAATTATAATACCGTAATTATAATACATTTATATTATTTTTAATTTGGAGCACAGTATGAATGCATAATATTTGTAAACCAAATGGTTCCTCAGACATTGAAATAAATACATTATTTATGATTTCAATAAATACATAATTTATGTTTAGAGATTGCATTCCTACTGAGTGACCTAAATGACAGATTTATACTATCAAGATGTTATTAATTCATGATATTTGCAAGAGAAATGTATATACAGTGGGTACGGAAAGTATTCAGACCCCCTTAAAATTTTTCACTCTTTGTTATATTGCAGCCATTTGCTAAAATCATTTAGGTTCATTTTTTTCCTCATTAATGTACACACAGCACCCCATATTGACAGAAAAACACAGAATTGTTGACATTTTTGCAGATTTATTAAAAAAGAAAAACTGAAATATCACATGGTCCTAAGTATTCAGACCCTTTGCTGTGACACTCATATATTTAACTCAGGTGCTGTCCATTTCTTCTGATCATCCTTGAGATGGTTCCACACCTTCTATCCGTCCGTCCGTCTATCCATCTATCTGTCTATCCTTCCATCCATCCAAACAGCAGTGATTTGCATCAAAGGGTGTTTCAAGATTTTCTTCTTCTTCTTCTTCTTTTAGTGCTTACTGTGTACTGAAAAGCAGATTTGTCTGAGTGTAAGTGTGTCAAGCTATTTACATCCACTAACATTCTACCAGTGAAAGGAAATCAATGCACCATTTTCATCACTTTGCCTCCAGCCAACCTCTTACCACTGTCTGCTTACGGTGCAGTGACCCCAAAACTGAGTGCAGCAAACTAGACTGATGCCAAAAATTCAAAAAGGTTTGCAATTTTCCAAAAAAAAAACCTCAATTATGTTTTGAGAGGAAAGAGACTTTTGATCATAGCGGGATATCTATTCAAATGAAAGACATGAGAAGGGAAGCAGGGGATGTTTGAAAGTTTGGTCTATCAAAGTAAACATGTTTAGTCCACACATTTATCATCCTGATCGACACCTCGCCCCAGGGAACTGATTAAAATTAACATTATCAGACATCAAAATGTTATGTTAAATGTTAAATGTAATGTCTTTGTTAATTATATCACAAATGGCAAAAAAATAAAACATGTACAGTATCTCCCATCTTTTGACTTCTCAAGGGTGGTGCAAATTGCATGATCTTAACATTAAGTACTTCTGACCCCTAAATTTAGTTGGGAATATTGTCATCTTACTTTATAGAGTTTCAGCACTGTCTGTTATCTTTCATGCATATGGGATGCATTAAAATATTCCCCAGAGGGGATGAGGACAGAAATAATGAACATTGCCCAATAAACATGCAGTTAATTATATATTACTCAGTAATATCACTGCCACTGCTCAAGGTGAAGGATACATTAAAAACAAATCTGAATGTAGATAGATTATAAAAAACAAACAAAAAAAGGGTGAATGAAAAAAAATGGGCTAAATAATATAGGCTTTTCACGAACAAAGAACAAAGGTGTCCCATTATTATATAAAACAACAACAACAACAAAAAATCTA
This sequence comes from Sinocyclocheilus grahami, assembly GCF_001515645.1. Lineage (NCBI taxonomy): Eukaryota > Metazoa > Chordata > Actinopteri > Cypriniformes > Cyprinidae > Sinocyclocheilus > Sinocyclocheilus grahami. The sequence goes on from NW_015505787.1 coordinate 16,577, forward strand.
TTTCGTGTTTTTTTTTTTTTTGAGAATTGGATATTATCTAATATAACAATTTGTCACAGAACAGTCAGAGACTCTGTAGAAGTTCCAAGTGCAGCCTTAAATGGGAAAATCCAAGAACAGTAATCCACACATGGCAAAAGGCAGAAAGCAAAAAGCACCAGCAAAAGGTAATCCAGAAACAGGCACCAGCAAAGACACAGAGTTACAAAACAATACTTCAACAAACAAGGCGGAGTCCACATGGTATATATTGAGGTGAGCTTAATTGGCTAAATGACACACAGCAGGAAGTAATGAGGCATGACAGTCCGGCAAAGGGTAATGGGAACTGAAGTCCAATGCAAGAGGTAATTATATGGGAGGAGTGCTCTTTTATGGCTGTCATGGGCACACCAGCTGATGGCTGGGACATAATCCCCCCTTTAAGGAGTCGTGTCAGGACCAGCTGAGAGTTCAGAGACAGCCTCCATGACCGTGACAGAACAGGCAAGGGACCCAGGAAGCTTCAAGGGCCCCCTTTGCTGCAATAGGACAGGCTGAAAGTTCAGAGACGACCTCTTTGGCCATCACAGGGCAGTCAAGGGATTCACAGGTCACTGTAGTTAAAACAGGACAGGCAGGAAGCTCAAGAGAGACTTCTGTGATTGAGACAGAACAGGCAAGGAGCTCACAGGTTGACACCATCACAGAAATACGTTTTGGGGCTTGAGCGGGATCTGGAGCAGATTCATGGACTGGAGCGGGCTCTGGAGCGGACTCATGGACTGGAGAGGGCTCTGGAGCGGACTCGTAGACTTGAGCTGGCTCTGGAGCAGACTCGTAGCCTTGAGCTGGCTCTGAAGTGGACTCGTAGACTGGGGCGAGCTCTGGAGTGGACTCATGGGCTGGAGTGGACTTTGGAACGGATATATAGACAGGAGGGAGTAACAGTAGTCTGGAGGAACAGTAGTACAGTGTGTAGCCCAAACACACAAAATGGCCAACGCCATAACCAGGAGTGCAGCCGACATTGGCACCACCTCGGAGACCCCCAGACTAGCATCTACCACAGAGATGCCAACTGCTCACACCAACATTAGTGGTGTGTCCTCCAGACTTAACACCATTCTCAAATGCCTAGGGGCTACTCTAATGGCTTCATGTGCAACGTTCATGGTGCCTGGAAATGTTGACATGGCAACTGTGACAGCCAAATACTCTGGTGTGGCACCCGTTATGGTGTGATGGCTGGAGATTCTGGCATTACACTGTCTAGAGCAGGCTCTGGAACTTCGTCATCTGGAGCAGGCTCTGGAGCAACAGGAGTGGACTTTGCTCCACTCCTTCTCGACCTTCGCTTCTCAGTGGGAGTCAGAAGGCCAGGGTTTTGACTTAATGAGGAAGGGTTGGTGGGAAAATCACTTCGGAAGGGTTCTGGTTGACCTGATGTTGCCCACTGACTACGATGATGGAGATACCTGATGAAGCCCCAGAAATCCAGGATCCTAAGTCCCTCCATCTCAAACTAAAGCAGAGGGTCATCAAGACAAACATTAAAGATGTCCTTAAATGCTGCATCATTGTTATTCAGCCCCACCAGCATAGTTCAAAATGTCTGGGCGAAGCATCCCACTTCCATCTCCTCCTGGCGCCGCATAGTCAATGCACAATGTCATGCCATCCGCTTCTTAGTAGCTGGAGAAAGAATGCAAATACTAGCTGAGAGGAGTTGCGTCAAAGCTGATCAAAAGTGATCGAGGATGGATAATTTCGATGAACTTGATGAACCTGTGATATCTTCTTCAGGGCAAAAAAGGAAAATAAAAGCCGAAACGTTTTCACGGAAACTTGCAATGGAAACCTCACCAAGGGTGAGGGAAAAGCTCCGTGTATTGCGTGTAATCACATCCATACAGTTTCACAAGTTCACACTTACATAATAAACAGAGTAAAGGATATGTGTATTTGGCGTGCTATCTGGGGAGAGGGCTCCGTCCGAGCTCGGCATTTAGCCCGGACCCATCCACCCAGCCCCCCCGTGCTGGGGTAGGAACGGGCCAATGGTGAGGAGTCGGGGTGGTGGACGGTTTCTGAATGAAGGTAAGATGGCTTGGGCTACTTATAGAAGTTCTGTCCGAGCTGATAGGATAGATGGTGTAATTGCTGATGATGAATTGGCCGGGTTAATTATCTGCGTGCCCATCCCGAACTTTGTTAATAAAACATAATTTATGATCACAACAACAACGTTTGTCAGGCATCTACATTGTCATCTGAGGAGATTACTAGGGGTGCTCTGATTGATCGGCTACCGATCACTATCGGCCGATAATCACGTTGGGATGATCGATCGGCGGTCTCTAAAAGGCCGATCTCAAAAAAACGATCTGGTGGTGGAGGGTTTCTGAATGAAGGTAAGATGGCTTGGGCTACTTATAGAAGTTCTGTCCGAGCTGATAGGATAGATGGTGTAATTACTGATGATGAATTGGCCGGGTTAATTATCTGCGTGCCCATCCCGAACTTTGTTAATAAAACATAATTTATGATCACAACAACAACGTTTGTCAGGCATCTACATTGTCATCTGAGGAGATTACTAGGGGTGCTCTGATTGATCGGCTACCGATCACTATCGGCCGATAATCACGTTGGGATGATCGATCGGCGGTCTCTAAAAGGCCGATCTCAAAAAAACGATCTCAAGCTGACGCTGCCGTGAGAGGTTTGGCATGACACGCAGCAGCACAGTCTCAGTCTCTGCCCGGCGCGGGTGAAATCATTATAATACTGAAGGTGAGGTACTCATCTTCATATTTCTTCATTAAATAACTTATAAAGTAATTTGAAAACCTTGTGTGAGACGTAATTTCACAAACAGCGTGAGTGAATCACCGCACGCGCTCTCTCAAAATACGCAAATGGCTTCAAATCACCACATCGCGTCTGTCTATAAGAGAGCTGCACACTGCACAGTTGACACAGGAATTGTCACTTGCACAGTCGAAGCAGTGTCACATCGTCACTAAAGTTCATAAATTGCATTTCTTTTTAATTCTTGCCAGTGTTTAACCATTCAGCGCTCGCTTGCTCTCATGCACACTCGCAGCGCACACACATAATGCCAGGTTGACATTACTCCGTTTGCAGTGCATACGTGGTGCATATTTTTTCCACGCTCATGTTAACGGATTAAAGCGTTCACTGCACACGGTTGCTGTCCGGTGTAGAGCCGAAATTTGCACATCAAAATAAAACATCTTGTATTCTATAGTTATATTAGTTTGACCTCTTTTGCTTGATGATCAGCATTCTCTGATGGTTAATCCCCTCCTTTCACTGGCCTGAAAGTCTAACTATTCAGTAAAAACAATAGTTAGACTTTCAGGCCTTATATTGTTGAAAGTGCTGACTTATCCCTAGTAAAATCAGTATCATAGTTAAAATGGGTTATCATGACAATATGAATAATGTATGATATATGCCTTAAGAGTGCTTAATAAAATGTTTTCCAAACACTGACAATACAAAATGCCAGAATCTTGATAATAAAATGGCAAGAGTTCAAAGAGAGACAGAAATGGAGCCACAGATAGCTAGTGATAATGATAAAACACATCTATTGTGCGCCTTCTGAGTTTCTCCTCATTTAAAATTCATCAGAATTTTATCTAGGAGGCCTAAATTCAACTTAAAGATGCCTAAAACATCATGAATAACCTCCTGTAACATATGGAGTTTTACTGAGAGACTGAGACTTCAGTCTTTCGTGAGTGACATAATGACCTTCACTAATTATTACTAATATGGAAGGGGACAGCACTGTCATAATAAGTCAAATCATATTTTAATAAAAATAATAATACATGCAAAAGTCCCCAGTTTTATATAACATGTTATTACCTTAAACTAAAGATACATGCAAAATCCTCTTTTTGAAAACCTTAAATATGTCAACAAATTGACACAAGAATTTTGAACCCGGCTTTATCCAATGTTCAGAAATTGTATGCAAATTAGGCTTAATCGACTTTTTATTATCTCCAAAATTCCTGACACTCTTCCTGAGAATTGCGTTCCAAAATCCAAGTAGTGCATTTTGATGCTTTTACATTTTATTTGTTCCAAAATGTGCTTTCACTTTCTTTCCACTTCTAACCAATAATCCACACAGGGACCACTAAAGGACCATCTTGCTGTCGTTACACTCTTAAACTCCAAGGAAAAACAATTCATCACATCATTACTCGAAGCATGACCGCAAGCCTGCGATCCTCATGGGTAAATACTGCAAACGGGAACTGCATCCGGACAACAGTTGCTTATTTACAGAGCCACTGCCTGCCTGCCTCACATGGATGCTTCTTCATTTGGGCTTTTGCTGAACAGAGGAAAGAATTATATTAATACAGAGAGGTTATATTTGCACTGCTACTTCACCTGATCAATAGTAGATTACATTAAGGGTAGACAAGGAGAACCAGTCTTGGTGCCTGACATCCTAATCTGGTCTGGAGAAAAGAATCAATGCATTAGGCACGAAGATGTTCCAGCCTCCGTCTATACCATCCATCAACAGACTCATCTCTTCAACCTATTTATTCTGCTGCCATAAACAAAAATGACCTCTATCTGGAGTCAGAGAAGGTCTCCAGGCAAGGATCTATGCTGAGCCAGTCGTAGACAACTCAATCAAACAGGCAGGAAGACATAAGCTCAAATGGGTAGATAATGGCCTCATCTGCATAACACCGATCCAGGGTTGAGAAAACAATTTCTCTCACGCAAATGATAGCATGAAAGCCATTATCAAATGTGCCCTTGGTTGAGCTCTGCCACAATCAGTTATGTTGTATCGGTCGATGATATTTGCTGGGAGGGCGAAGGGCGATCTTACACTTTCATTTGCAAACATCTCCCATAACATCCATTAGTGAGAAGCGCGCCAGTCATTGCTCTTCTGTCTGGCTACTCGTGGGTAGTGTGTCTACGGGTGGTGCAATTAATGAATTTTTAATCAGGGTGTTCTTTGGTTGCAATATGTGTCTTGTTTCCATATTGCTGGGTGATTTGATATGTTGACCACCTACTGTGTCTGTGAAAATAATATGGGTTTGATGAATGAGGATTACTCTCGACAGGAATTTTAAAACCTGACATGAAATGGTTAGTGATCTGATCTGATGATATTATGAGGTCGCCTTTCCCATGTCCTTAATGTAAAACAAATGTCATATGAAACAAATAGTTACAGTTATAAAATCCAGTTGCATGAGTCATTGTAAAACTGATAGCTCTAAGTCTAAATTCTGATTAAATTAGTTGTGTTCTTAATTAAACAAAAACATGCAGGAGAGAAACAAGCGTAACAAACCACCAATGCAAGACAAGAACGAAAAAGGGACTAAATGGGGTATAATGAGCCGCAGGTTTAAATCATACATTCTAAATAAATAAATAGGTCACAGTGTACTGTATATGAAGTTATTTTCAGTTTCTTTTTTTTTACCTGTGGTTTGAATTTTGCACTGAATTGCAGTGGGTTTTAGAGTTAATGGAAATGTTTGTAAAATGAATGGATCATTGATTGTATATGAACAATATATTTCAGTTTTAGTTTTAATTATTTTAGTACATCAAGTTAAACTAAATGAAAATGAGAAATATTGACAACTAGCTGAAATAACTCTTATATTTCACTTCATTTGAGTTAACTTTTATTATATTTCAAGTCTTTTTTTATGGTTTAGTTTTAGTTTAATAACCTTGGTATTGTGATGATGATGATAATGATGATGATGACGATGATTAAGATGACTACTACTACTAAATAGTTTAATTAATTGTAATAATTTACTTATTTGTAAGGGAATTAATCATTATTAATTTATTCAGGTTTATTTCTAGCTCAGGTTTTAAAAGAACTATAAAAATGCAATTTAATGAATGTACAATAAATGAATAAATGTATAATCAATAGTAATTCCTAACTATTAAAAGATAAATAATAATGTATTTATATTCATATTGAAGCATAATTTAATGCATATGCAAATAATAAATGTACAGTGGATATAGGAAAGAATCACCCCCCTTTAAAATAATCACATTTTGTTGCTTTGCAGCCTGAAATAAAGATGGACAGTTTTTGTTTTATCCAGCATTTAGTCAGTGTAACTTTATTGTATTGTCCGTACAGTATCTGTGACTTTACAAACGACCCAACGAAATGGCCAGTGTCGTTTCCTGACGTCACTTTTTGCAACCCGATTGAGTCTCCAGCTAGAGACAACTATAATATCAGTATCCCATGGTCATCTTGAGATTATTCACTTTATCCGTGGAATAAGGGCTCATTCTTTTGATGGCAGCTAGTGTTTATTAGGATGGTTTTTCTGCTCATTGTTTAGGTATGTGTAAGATAATTTTTATGGTCAGTAAACAGTCTTCTACAACCAATTATTATTGTTATTATTGTACAAACAGAGGCTCATATACATCCTTGAGAACTGGTATGAAGTGGTTTAATCGAGGAACAGAGTTTTTTTTCCCCCCATTAGTTATCAGAACTGAAAATACAGGTGACAAAAGTACGTTTATTAAGCAAATTATGGTTCAGTATTGCAATTAAGAGCTATGTAAGCATTGATATTTTACATTGGCCACTTAAAATCTTTTATGATTTAGCTCTCTCTTGATTATAACTACAAAACTAACCCTATGAAATAGTGTAAGATAATAATCAGTCCCCTTGACTGATGAAGTTAATACGCATGCGCAGGCAAACGCTCAAGCGCGTCACACACGATCCGCCTACTCTTGCATAATTGACACCCTCTCATTAGCATGTTGCGCAGAGGGGAAAAAAAGTGGAACTACATTCAGAAATAAATGAGTGATCAAAGGAAAATA
>NW_015505787.1:24416-36628 GCF_001515645.1 Sinocyclocheilus grahami
AACTGTAATATCAGTATCCCATGGTCATCGTGAGATGACTGGTATGAAGTGGTTTAATCGAGGAACAGAGTTTTTTTTCCCCCCATTAGTTATCAGAACTGAAAATACAGGTGACAAAAGTACGTTTATTAAGCAAATTATGGTTCAGTATTGCAATTAAGAGCTATGTAAGCATTGATATTTTACATTGGCCACTTAAAATCTTTTATGATTTAGCTCTCTCTTGATTATAACTACAAAACTAACCCTATGAAATAGTGTAAGATAATAATCAGTCCCCTTGACTGATGAAGTTAATACGCATGCGCAGGCAAACGCTCAAGCGCGTCACACACGATCCGCCTACTCTTGCATAATTGACACCCTCTCATTAGCATGTTGCGCAGAGGGGAAAAAAAGTGGAACTACATTCAGAAATAAATGAGTGATCAAAGGAAAATAGTTAGGATGAGTTTAGCATTTTCTTAAACATTTTCCATTTGCGCACCAATTTATTTTATTTATTTGCCTACTTTCATCACATGTTTAATTACTTATTTATGTATTTAAACAAGAATAAGTGTATTTATACACACGTTTATTTATTTATTTGTGTATTTATTTATGTATTGTTTTTGCAGGTGTCGTCCTCCCTAGAAAACAAGACATCTCCCAGCCATGTGTTTATAGTTTTGCTTTAGATTTAACTTTGCGCATCACATGATTGAAAAGGCAAATTGGCTTTCCTCAGATTGATGGAGGCACACAAATAGCTGTAATCAGAGGCTGCGTTATAATAAAGAGCAGGCAATACTAAACAGAAGCAGGAACCAAAATTATTTGATCATCAGCTCAACCTTTTCCTACTTTAATTAGAGATATGCATATGCTCACAATGGGAGAGGGATCCTGTGTTCAAGCGTAAAGGGGATTCAGAGTGCAAACATAATAAAAACACTGTCTGGTTAATGTCTGGTGAAAAAAAATAAAAAAAATAATGGGGGTATGGGGGGGGGTGGGGGTTCTAACAGACTTTGCATTGTTATATCCTTGAATAAGAGTCATCCTTTACAAAGTTTACTTGAAGGAATTAAAGTAAGTTTCCAAGGGAAAGTTAGAAGAAAATTCAGTTTCTCACAATATGACCCCTTTAAAATGATCTTACTTAGACACTTCATAACAAATGTTGAACTGCATCGCACAACCTTTTGTCTGATCTTTAAACCTATGCAAATTGATTTTTGAGGAAATCTGCAGGATGCAACGAATAAAGAAATTAAATTCATTCCCACCTCTCCACTGCCTTGAAATCTGAGCAGTGGAGTTCTTCATTTCCAAATCTCAACTGATAAAGCATCAATAATTTAAATGCAGCAAGATATTTATTCACTGATATTTATGAGGGAGGTCATACAGGTACACTCTAAAAAATGCTGGGTTGTTTCAACCCAACTTTGGGTCAAATATGGACTAACCCAACCGTTGGGTTACATTTTTTATTACATTTTTAACCTGGGTACTTTTGGGGGGGTACCAAAAGTATGTATTATGAGATGGAAAATAAACTCCAACCTATGATTGAGAAAATAAATATCTTAAAATGTTAAAAAATAATGATATCAATTGTATTATTTATATATGCCATTTCTGTCCTTCAGTTGTAAGTATGCAAATATATAGAGATATATCACACTTTAATTTCTTCATTTACTTGGCTGTTCTGAGAAAAGCCAGCCCAATTAATCTAAAAAAAATAATGATAAGCCTGAACTGCTACAAGTCACAGTGACAAAGAAAGGGACAACGAGTGGTATCAAGTTTTCTAAGTAACAAATCTAATTCAGTCTACTGTCCGGTGTCCCCTGTGTACAGCGCTATCTGATTGAATGATTAGGAGACCAGCGATGATAATGTTCAGTCATCAGAACAATTGCTTCACCTCTCCCCTGCTTTGATATCAAAAAGTAATTAAGAGTCCTGTGTCAGGTCATTGTAAATTAGCGCTAATGTCTAAAGGTTTATAAATGCTATTTATCAAATTTTTTATGGAACCCTCCTGTCATGGGCAACGTTAATGTATGACCTAATGTGTTGCAATAGCTTCTTTATGTGCAAGTAATTTTTAATGCTGCAGCTGACTGTGGACCAAATCTGATTATTTTTTGCCTCATATGTGACAAATTTGAGTGACAGAGGGAACGGGCCGAAGTGCATAAAAAATCTGATCTTGGGAGATCTTGATCTTGGCAGTTGTGGCCTAATGTTTAGAGAGTCAGACTTGTAACCCGAAGGTCGCAGGTTCGCTTCTCAATATTGACAGGAAATGTAGGTGGGGGAGTGAATGAACAGCACTCTCTTCCACACCCAATACCCACAACTGAGGTACCCTTGAGCAAGGCAACTAACCCCCAATTGCTCCCGATTGCAGTGTGTCACTACTCACTCCTAATGTGTGTTCACTAACTTGGATGGGCTAAATGTAAAGGGCAAACTCTGAGTACTTGGCATTCACGTCACTTCACAAAATCACAAAATTAATTTACAGACCTAATTTGGAAAAATATCCGGCACTAGGACAAAATGGAAAGAGCAACTCATAGGAAAATTTGCACATATTGAATAATCCTGAGATATTCAAATAAGAGAGAGAAATGTTTTGTATGTTTGTAAACTTTAATCCCAGTACTTTAGAAGTTTTGAAGGCATTTCTGCCAAGAGCTACTCTTATGAATTTGAATAGTACCATACATCATTGTGCCAAAGTATTACTGAGGGTAATGACGTGTGAAGTGCAAGTGGAGCTGTGTTCTGTCATAAGAAGTAAGAGGAAGCTTTTCTCCTGCAGTGGTGGATTGTGGTTAGCCTTTCGGCAATCATGAATGACTTCCTCACACCTTCAACTGTGAGAGAAAGAAAGCAGGTTGAGAGAGAAAGTAGCCAGAGTTACAATGTGAGAGTAAGCGTAAATTAATTGAAAGGCATTACCATGTGCAAGCACAGACAAGCGTCAATCTTCCCTCTGAAGAAGACGGATCTTAAGAAGGCAGAACCATCTGGGCCACAAGCTTCCTGCTTTGAGAAACACAGAGTGGTTGACTGAAGGAAGCGTGAAGGTACTCTAATTAGGAAAGTGTTTTAGCGCGTGCCATCGTGTGGGGCTTTTGTTTGTTCTGCCATGCTTTCCTGCTCTTTGAGATGATTAGTGTTGGGCTCAGCTCTGATTTATTGTAAAGTCTCTCTCTGAGAGTGTTCTTCTCAAAGTCATGAAAAATAAGGATTTGTTTAACCAGGAATATTTGGTGGGGCAAGTAATCCCAAAGTCTGTTTGATGGAAAAATAATTATTATTCAACATCAGAATCTGCAAGAGTTTAACAGAATATCTTTAGATCTGAGAAGACAAAAGGGGAGCTGAATTACAAATCCTTCTAATCTCCAGATTCATTATATTGAGTGGGTTTTTCAAAGGGATTGAATGCTTCCATGAAATGCACCTACTTTGTGTTTAAAACATCATTGAAACAATTGTGTTTACTTGAACGAATTAACAAATCGATGTCCTCATTCCCCTTTGATTAAACAGTAAATCAGTAGTGAGTCTTGCTATTTTCGTGGCTGCCTTCCTTGAGTCTGTTTGATGTCTGAATTAGGTTTATTTGTTTGGTGTGAAACCTATTTTCTGAATTTGAACAAAAGTATCTACAACCAAATCTGCTTAAGAGCAAGGCAAGGGTTCATATAGTCTCTGATATGGTTTGCAATTTGCATGAACGCAATGTGACAAAAATGTGAAAAAAGCATACCACTGTTGATGTACAATGTGGATGGTTTAGTACAATGCATTTGCTTTGCTGGTATTTTCAGCAGAATATGCCTTCAGTGAGCAGCTACCATTATGTGCATCTTTAGCATTACATCAGATGCACAGACATTCACAGTGCCTGTGGCATTAGCCCTGGAAAAGGTGTTTATTGTAAAGGAAAATGAACAGAAAACAATAAAAAGTGTTCAGATGGAATATAGTGTCCAACAGAAAGGAAAATCATGCATCCTCGCTATGACTAAGCATTGTGAAGGTCTGGGCATTGGAGTGGTCCAGGTAAGGAATTGGCCCTAGCAGTTAATCATGCTCCCCTCCTGGTCCAAGGTGCATAGGTGTGGTGGCTTCTCTATTGCAACTCTGCCTCCCAAATTATTTGAAGAAAGTGACATGGTGACCCTGGCAATGCATTTTTCCATATTCTGGGGTGCAAGCCTTGGCAGTTTGTGAACCGGCTTATGAGATGGGCTTCCTTACATTCTGTCAACTCTAGATGTAAGCATTGTGACATGATGAGTTACCACCATTAAGCATACCATTCTATTTAAACAGAAATATTCTGACGTACTACACATGATTGCACTATTTCTGACACAAAGGACAACTGGATTTGAAACATTCACTTTGAAGCATCCAATGCAGACAGCCTCAAGCTGTTGCGTCAATGGTAACACACTATCAAGAGATGGTGTTACTTGCTCCCTCCCTGGACCGGCAATGACACTAGTGTGCATGCACATGGTGAAGACACAGGTCCCTTGAGAAAATACATTTAGAGGTGGTTTGTCACACTTGTCCAGCAAGTGCATGCAGTCCTTTTCTGGTCTGGACCCATAAGGGATGCAGTCTTTTTTTTTAAGTGGTGCAGCTTGAGTTGAAGGGCATGGTGACTCTGTGATGAGCAGTCATTCTGGGATGTGATTCTGGATTTATCCATGGCTGTCTAGCTTCCCTACTTACTCCTTTCCTCAACCTGTAATACACCATTGTACATGCACAGAAGATGAGAGGTCTTCTGAAGGGAGGTGTGCTCAGCATTGTATGGCAGTGGTAACAAGGTGATATTGACTTCAGGTGTATCTCTTCACATGCTGTCTTCATTCAAGTTCATTCCATTTGGGAGCTTGGCTTGCCAGTGTTGACTGAATGTGATGGGGTGGTGCTGATGAATGGAGAACACTTTCCATTTTTACGCCTTCTCCTGAGTCATTGCCTAGCTACAATGGCAGACCTGTCACTGGTACTCATGTTAATGACACAAATGTAAATCAGTGCTGATCCAAATAAACTATATGAAACCCTGGGTGGAATCAAACTGGGGTTCACACCAAGCATTTGAACCAAGGGTAAAAACAGCCTAACACTATTAAAATGGTACATCTTACATCACTGCCATGACACCAAGTTCAGAATTTTTGAGAATAGCAAGTCATAAAGTTGAACAGAGACATACCAATTACCCTGCTGAGATGCAGAATATGTGGATGGTTCATCATTATAAACAGAGATGCAGAGATGGTATGTGGTTGATGCTGCTGCTGTATTATTATTTTTCACTGAAACCAATGGTATAAACTAATAATGACTTTATTTCTAGGCCTCTTCGGTACATAGGCTTTTGTAATTGTTCCTCATTGTGAGTCTCAATCTGTGCTTCACTGCAGGGCAGGACTTTGTCCCTGTGGTATTACTAAGTGGCCGCCAAATGTCGCAAGTAAGGTCAAATGCATTACCACAGCACACCATGCTCCTGAGTTTAGTGTGTTGTCTGGTTTTAATTGGGATGTTGAGGCTACAGGGCTGTTTTGACCAGTTAACCATTTGATGCATGCCGTCTCCAGTGGGCACACATCCCAGCAGACTTCATAGTGGATATGTAGCAAGCTGCCACATAATCCATAATCCCCTCTTTCTAAGACTGGCTACAGCCTTTCTTTGTTAGAGCCAGTTCATTTTTTATTTAAATTTTTTTAATTCAGGGCTATTCATTTATATAGCACCGTGAGGGATGTGTGAGGAAAATCCAAAGAGAGACGTCTGTTAAATGTAATACTTTTTTTATCTTATGTGCTTAGTCATTCTCTTAGTACATTTCACTGCTGAGTAATTTACATTGGATATTCTGCTGTTGGCAAAACAAAATGTCCTTTAATGTTCTTAAATTCAATTAATTATTTTTGCTGAAGGCCTCATTGTTTTTTCTTGGCTTCTTATCAGAACCATCCTCAAGTAACATAACACGTATAGGTGAAATCGCTAAATAGATGTGATGCTTTTGTGCAGGACCGGGTAAATATGAACTTTAGGGTGCTAACCCAGACCAAGACCTGTCGGTATAAAGCCAGTCTATATATATATATATATATAAACTGAAAAAGAAAATAGAGCTAAAATAGGTATATAATAAATGAGATAGTTAGAATAGATAAGGGCAACAAATGTTGAAATTGAGAGATATTGTTGAGATCTCTTCTGAAACTGTAGAGGGGGTAAATGTAAAACTCTATGGCCATTCTCGTTGGCCATACTTACATTACATGGTTCAAGTGACCCAATTCTGATTTTTTTCCTCCCATGTGGCACAGATCGGACATGACCAATGAATGTGTAAGCTGGAAAAAAGAACACAGATTCTGATATTCTCAGATTGGTTTCGGTCCTCATTCATATGTGGAGATAAATCTAATATAAATCAGATCTATGCATTTGCATCTGCAATGTAAGTGGACAGATCATTCCCCAGTCAATGCATATCATACGTCACTGAAAAAGCACCGGTGGCGTATGACGTCAACTCAGGTGGACACCAGCTGTGATCACATTACTCTTTTTCAATGGTGCTGTGGAGGAAAAAGGGTCAACCCAGTGGAATCATGCTGAAGTTTTTTGGTTTTCATTTTTGCCTGCATCCATTGGAAATTGTATCATTTTTTACTTCCTTTTCGGCTTAAGCTTTTCCAGGTCAGTATGGGTAACAACCAGTATGGGTTGTTTTGCCAAGTGTATAGTGTAAATGCAGATATCGGATTTGGGTCACTTTTAAAAGAAGATGTAAGCTGGTCAAAAATAGATAGATAGATAGATAGATAGATAGATAGATAGATAGATAGATAGATAGATAGATAGATAGATAGATAGATAGATAGATAGATAGATAGATAGATAGATAGTAAACAATAGTCAAATACAGTCAACAAATCAGAATTGGGCATCAAGACCTGCAGTGTAAATGTGGCCTTATATGAAAATCGGAGATGTAGGAGACTTGAGCACAGGAATAACCCTACATGTAATTTATTTGTTTTTGTTTGTGGCCTCTCAGTGCCTATGATTCAAACTGTGTACTCAGAATACTAAAAGCTTTCACGTTGTGTTCGCTGACTTTTTTTGGCAGGATGAACACCAAGAGTGACACATGTGCCATAGGAATCAACAATCCATGTGGCGAAATTATTGAAAGGGTCACACATTTTCCCAGGATTGTGACATATAACACAGCGAGGGATATTGTCAGACATTTAGAGGAACAGCCTGGGGGTGCAAAGAGTATTAAACAAATGAAACTGCACTAAGTGCCTGTGGTCTAGACTTCTGCACTGCTTCTGACAACTGCTCACTGTTAGCCAAAAATAGCCAAAGCTTGTCAGAAAGCCTGAGGACTCATGTAAACTGCAAACACTACTCTCAGAATAGCAGACTATGTACATTATAGCAACTACTAAGGCTGTGTTAGTGTACTGCTTACTGTGTTCTCTCACTCTTTCTCATGGTTAATTTTGGTTATGGTCACAGTTTCAGTTCAGTATATTCTGTACCCAGGATACTTGCATAAAAATTTGCCTAACAATATGCTAATGTTAACACACTTTATTGTTAACATTCCCATGTATCTCAGTTACTCTATAGCAAAGGAAGTATAATTTTTTAAATCTGCCATTTTTGCACAAGGGACAACATAACAGTTGCATTTGTTTCAGACATAAACACATACGTACTAGGAAAAGCATTGTAGAAACTACATGTACTCTATTCTACAATAAGCTCTCCCAATGTGACAAAAAAAGTGTTCTTAACTGTATTGAATGTGCACTAGTAGTGTACTTCAAATCTTTAAAGTATATTTTGAAAAATTTACTTGCAGATAATAAAATAATAAAGAAGTAAAATATCACTTAAATGTACTTAAAGAGAGTATGCTGCCATGACTATGTTTCTGAACACACTCAAGCAGACTTTTTAAAAGTGCTCTTTATAATTCTGTAAAGTACATTTTAAATGATGTTTTAATAGTCTTTTGTCATGCTTTGAAGAAATAGGCTAAACTTATTTTAATGTGTTGAATAACATACTAAATCACATGTAAAGTAGTTGCATATAATTTTTACAGATATGGGAATTGTTTCGACAATGCTGTCATCTATACACAAAACTTTTAAAAAATGCAAAATAAAAACCTTATTATTTTTAGTATGTTATTGTGTAAACGTACCCAAAGTGCAGGTAAAAATTTTAACTAAAATACATTTTCATTTAATTGTAAAGACCATGCAATTAAGTGACCAAAACATTATATTCTTAAGTATATTCCTTTCAAATACATAATTTCCATAATAAATACTCTTTTTAAAAGCATGTGAAAGTATATTTTTTTTCCACAAGGCATTAATGTTTTTTTTGGAGAAATATATCTTTTTTTTTGTGTAAATCTGACAGACTTTGACTTCCAGCAATCAAATTGGTGGAGTCCATATCATGTTATAACTAATTATATTATTATACATGTACTTATTCAGATTTAAGAATGGGGATATCAGAACATGTTAAAATAATATAAAAAAAAAACCATGCATCAGAATACAGATACCGATACAGCACCATTGTGACTGTGCTTGGTGTCTCCACTGAAATAGGCATGTGACACATTCTAAAACAATGGTTATATTAATAAAACTTAAGGTGCAGTCATGTTTACCTTTTTCGTAGCACATCTACCATCATGGGACTAACAAGACTAACCAGCAAAACCTCGGTCTTAGAGGTGTAGAGCAGAACAGTAGGATTGTATTGTATATTTTCATTGATTACTCTAAGGAACAGTGTAGTCTCTTAGTTTACAAGTCTGTTTACGCATAGCTCCCTACTGAGGCTGAAAGGGCCCAGATGGGTTGTAATACAGGGTGCACAAGAGAAATCTGCTCTATAGTAGTGTCGTGAGAAAAGTTTTTTTTTTTTTTCCTCGATAACCTGATCAGAGTTCGCTGTCTTAAGGGTAAATGGATGTGTGAGATAAATTGGGCTGTTATCCTTATGAACTCCATTTAAGAATAGTTTGCTTATTCACTGCCTAAGACAATACTACTTGTCTCTCGTGAGAAGATTTTTTTAAATCAGTGCCTTCTATTCTGGTAGACCATCTGTTTTATTGCTCTTTTGTAGATGGGTTTCATTTAAGCATTAAATCATCACATCCGCTCACTCGCTTAGTGAGGATTTCTTTAATGAATTGAGATCAATTTAGTGGTCATTGTTTTAGTTAGTTGTTCAAAAATGTAAAAATCTGATTTGTCTGTGTCTCTTTTAATACAGCATGCTATCTGGCAATTTTCTTCTTTGTATCATTGTATCACACATCTCAGAAGACTATGTCTGGTTTATTTTCATGATCAGTAGTCTTGTGGGTATGGTGCTAAGGGTTTAATCTGTTTTAGTCACTTCAGTTTTCAATGTAGTCCATCCGCTGAGTCACATCGATTTGGGGCTTTCTACAAATTTGAAGACAGGAATAGTTCACCTAAAAAAGAAAAATGTAATTTGCTGAAAATGTACTCACTCTCTGGTTATTCAAGATGTAGATGAGTTTGTTTCTTCATGGGAAAATTTTTGGAGAAATTTAGGAGAAATTTTGGAGAAATTGCTCACCAATAGATGCAGTGAATGGGTGCCGTCAGAATGAGAGTCAAAACAGCTGATAAAATCATCACAATAATCCACAAGCAATCCACACAACTCCAGTCCATCAATTAATGTCTTGTGTCTTGTTTTAAGCAGGAGAGAAATATGCACAGTTAAAACAGTTCTAATCAACATGAGATAACAGCATGTGTCTATGAGGATGCACTTCTATTGAAAGAGTAGAAGTGGAAGTAATATAAATGTAAATTTCTCTAGAAATGTATCCTTACAATTCATTGGTGCATATAAACAAACATATCATTTTTTTCAAAGTGAGGTGTGTCAGATGTCAACAGTCAATCAGTCATACAGTCAAACAGTTCTTAAAACAAACAAACTAATTTACCTGTGTGTATGTGTGCGCAATCCACTTCAAATACACTTAATACTTAATAATAAATATATATATGTAGAAACTTGGGTCACTGTGGTGTGTCTAAAAATGTTGCCAATCTGTTTAGAAAAGCTTGAACTTCTTGAATCTGGTTTTACTATTGATATGATTGACACTTAAAAATGAAGTTTTTTTGTCATATTTTCATTAAAAACCTTTAACATCCATGGCAACGTTGCATAAAAGGTTATTTAAAGTGGGAAAACAAATGTTCTCTAGATTATTAAAATGTTCTTCACAGTAAGACAAAAAAATGGTTGTATGGAATCATTATGAAAACTACTTTTTAGAACTTTTATTTAAGAGTGTATGATGCTCAAAACTAAGTGCTGGATTCATTGTTTATAAGTCAAAAGCAATTAATTTGATCTCACAGATAAATGGAATCATAGTAGGCCTCAGTTTTAGTTGCTCAGTTTTTTGGGACTGAAATTGTGAAACTGATATGCACATCTGCAGACATTACCCATTCACATCCTGCAATACCAGTGTAAACATATATTAGATATAAGCAAGATAGATACATGCATACATACATAAAATACAATTCCAGAATCCAGAATCCAGAAATGTAAGACCATCCATCAGAGGGAAACATTGTGGTTTCAATCAGCACACTAATAAAACAACCACACAGAGATGGATATGAATAATCTACCTTAAATTTCATTTAATAGCATCTATAATTATCATCAAAGACCACAGCAGAGCAACTATCATTTTGTCTGTATGTCCAATTGCAATTCTGTACATGCACTACTGTAGCTGATTTCAACAGTTTCAGAGGTTGTGTTATCATCAGATGCTATGCTAAGGTATACACTTAAAAAAGACATAGGCTGTGTCTGAAATTGCATACTGTCTGCGTACTTTTAGTGAATAAGTAATTGCGTCGGGACCATTCTGTACAATGCATTCTGTATAGTATGAATGTGTGTTATGAATATAATCCAGATGTAATACATTCACTTTGTTTTTATTGTCATGTGACTTACCAGCATTAGCTGGCATTTATAATGGCCTCATGGGATAGTAAAGATTCCATGAGTTGTGCATTTCAGAATTAGCTGGAAGTGGTATGTCATCTGGGTACTTTTTGCCCACTGTTTTATACTGTGAATTTGGATAGTGTTCTTTACTGTTTTTTGCCTTCTATATAGTAGAGAAGTATGTGATTTTGGATGCAGCCAGTGTCTTCCCAATCAGTAGCTATCTGCTCATAAGTCGTTTGAAATCTAACTGAAATCAGATATTGGTTAATGCATTTTAGTTTGAACAACTATGTTTTCTTTCTTTTTTTTTTCTTTTTTGAATGTGTTCAGATTTGGATACTGCCCTCATGAAAAACAATTATAGCTAAGCATCCATTGCATCCACAGTCTAATGGAAGGTGAACCTGTACAAGTTTGCATCATTACTTAACATCCAATGCAAACATATAGCAAAAGCGACTGGCCTGGCCATGCATAACACAAGTTAAAAAATTCAGTCTATAAAAAAAAGAAAAAAAAAAGAATTTGCAGTGTGAAGAGAGTGTCCTGTGACTTATGGATTTGGTTCATCTACACTCAGATTTAAGTTCTGAAGCTTGGAAATGGATATCAAATCGGTCAAAATGCAATCAAAAAACTTTTTTTTTTTTCAATTAATTTAGTCAAAGTTACTATGTTTTACTTTTTGTAGGATATTACAGTAGTAAACAGCTACTGCTAGCATTCAGCTGATCAGGACTTACCATGAAAAATAAATAAAAAATCTAAAATATTTGTGCATTTCACAGTAAATTCAAGGTCTGTTTTTCTTACCTTGTTATATGGAGGTTCTTAAAGTTGTTTTATCTTGTTATTTTTGGAGGGTCTCTAAGCAAGCCAAAGTTCACATTATTCTTCCTCGCTGTTTATAAAATCCCTATACAGTTTGATCTTTAATTTATTCATTAGCCTTGTGGAGTGGGATATTTCATGCAGTTGCATCAAGGAGGTACATCTGAGAGTAATTTAGTCTAGGGAATTGCAGAACATATTGTCAGCAGTTTCTTAGAAGAAAAGGGGGGGGGGGGGGGGGACCA
>NW_015505787.1:36824-98779 GCF_001515645.1 Sinocyclocheilus grahami
CAAAACCTTAAATTATGTATCAATAGAAGCTCTGAGGAAATGCTAAGTCTTATCAAACAATGCCACTATCGCACCGGTTCAGTTCATTTTCAGAAATCTGAGTTTTCCCCCTGAGAGCATATGCAAACTCCAATGCAACAAACATGACACTTCTGCTGTAATTGCTGTCAGAGATTTAGCGATTGGATTTATGTCATGCCTAGAGCATAATCAGGTGTTTTATGTAACCAGTTATGACAAATTCTCAAAGGGGCTAATTACAATGACGCAGAAGTGAAGCTGTCATCACTTCATCCAAGGAGCTGCGCTTGTCTAATGTAAATATTGAATCAGCTCAGGTAGAGGGAATCCTAAATATTAAATGTACACATTTTGGGAAAACAATGAATAGTAGCTCCTGCATATTGGACATATTTTAATTAACACATTTTAAAGCATTTAAGAAGCACTTCATTCAAGTCTTGTGTTCTGTTTTAATAAATTAAAGGCCTTGATTATCCAGTAACTAAATGTTTCAAAACAAACTACATTAAAAATATACCATTTTGTAGAATAACTTGCTCCGGGATAATGATAATAAAAACATGAATAATCATTAAACTAAATCACCAGCACAAATGCCAGATGCTGACAGAGGAGAAATTACATTATTGCATCGTAACATCTGGCACACGGAGGATCTAATCTCCCAGGCTGGGTGTACTTGAAGAATGGGTATTCATGTGAGGCTGACATATCTCCAACATTCAGCATCTCAGGAATCACACGGGCCTGCTGCGGCGTTCCACTGGAGGCGGACATCCCGACTGCAGCCTCTGACATCTTCACAAAGAGAACTAACTTGCTTAATCAGGAGGCTCAGTACCTGAAGATAAATGCTATTCTTTGAAAAGAGGAAGCGATCTAATATCTACAGCATCTCTAACGTGCAGGGGTCCTGATAGCTCTACATAATGCTCTATCGCTTCAGCTCCTCTGGGACAGCAGACAATTTATTTCTTCTGAACCTGAAGCAGGACTTGAGGAAACAAAAGGCGCTAGTATTTGCCTTGGTTTAAAAGGTGCATAATTCAGACATCTTGGGCTATTTTAATTTTCATATAGGCATGACAGCATAAAATGAAACATTTATTTAAAGTGCATTTTTATATTGGTCTAATTGAAAATCATGTTCAATTTGCCTAAAAGCAAATAGCATTCCCTAAAGGAAAACAATGCTGTATATTCCTGTATTTATTAATAAAGTAGAACATTAAACTTTAACAAAATGTTTTTAGTTTTATCTTAAGGGAAAATGCTACTTTCATATTGTAGCTAATGTGGCCATTGTTTACGGTAAATACATACATAATAAACAAACAAACACATAAACAAACAATATTAGTAACATTTTGGCCTATGTGTAAAGAAAATATATTGAGTATGGTCTTTTGTCTTTGTGAAATTAAATTAGATTCATATTCATGTAAAATTTTTAATTTCAACCAAACCATAAATATATTTACATAAATAAATCTACATTATTTATTTATTTTAACTTATTTTTATATAAATGATTATGGTCATTTAATTGAAACTTAAAAAAAAAAACAATACAATAGTTTATATATTCACCACAGTAATATAATAGGCCTATAACTAATATAGTTTTACTTGCAGTTTGAGAGCTTTTTACTTTTAACGCTAGAATTACTTTTTTTTTAAATAGCCATAGTCAGTCATTCAACACAAGATGAATAGATCAGCTGGAGAAAAGAAGAGCATCCTCATGGGAAATGTTTTGTTTATCTCTGCTGACTGAACACCAATCAATATGCCGCTCAGAACCTATTAGCCTCCCTGAACTGCTTAACACAAACTGACCCCTATTTCCCAGTGCAGTCAATGATGTCTGTCACCATAATACTCTTAATGCTATTTTCCATTAGAGTTATCAGGACCATCAAGTTGTTGCTTAAGACTCAGAAAAGTATTCAATCTGCAAAAAGTTAGAAAAGCCAAGACTATAGTCATTTCATTTGTTGCAGGATCGAGACCCAATTGCATCTTGAAGCTGCAGTGTTTTCAGATTGGTAACTACAAATTGAAAGAGCTTTGATTAGATCTCTGTGTCCAGTAAAGAGATGTGTAGTGTGAGTCTTTAGCTTGTAGATGTTGGGTCTCTCTAAGTCTTGTGCTGTGGAAACAGCCAGAGAAAGGGGAATTTGAAGTGATTGCTGACTACCTTATTGTTGGTGGTTTTAACCTGATTCTTGACCTCTCAGACTAGTTGAGAAATAATCATCTTTGAGCATATTTTAGAGTGGGTACTGAGTGACTTTAGAAGAAGAATTTCATTTTCACAGTTTTGTTTGTTTCTTCACGGCAACAGATTTGGAGAAATGTAGCATTACTGTCACGAATCCGGTCCGTGGCCTTCCGGCCGATTACCAGTAGAGGTCACTCTACCATTACATTGAATCTCACACTACACATACTGTTACATGTCACTCCGGACTACAGTTCCCATCATCCATTGCACTTACACAGCTGAATTCACTGATCGCACAGCCTTCACTAATTACACGCTCACCTGAGTGCCATTACTCACTCTATTTAACACCCACTCAGTTCCTGTTCAGATCACCGAGTATTGTCTAGCGTTTTTCACTCCCCTAGTGTTAGCTACCTTACCGAGCCTAGTGTCTTGTTTTTCCTTGTTTTCATCATCTTGCCTTGTCTGTTTCCCTGTGTTCTGATCACTGCCTGTGTACCTGGATTATCCCTCGAGTCTCGCCCAATTGGATACTGTTCACCCCTGCCTGGACCTTTGCTTTGTACCTGGATTATCCCTCTCGCCTTGCCATCAATATACCTGTTTGCCATTGTTTGACCTATGCCTGTTTTTGACCACGTCTCTTGCGAATAAAGCCTTGCAGATGGAACCGCACGCTTCCTGTGTTCCATCCGTTACAATTACATCACTTACTCACCAATGGATCCTCTGCAGTGAATGGGTGCCATCAGAATGAGAGTTCAAACAACTGATAAAAACGTCACAATAATCCACAAGTAATCCACACCACTCCAGTCCATCAGTTAATGTTTTTGGGAAGTGAAAAGCTGTGTTTGTAATAAAAAAAAAATCCATCAATCAGTAATCAACATCAAACGAATTATACTTGAAACCAGACCTCTGAGAAATACTGAAAATACTACTATAAACTGTAGCAACACCTCCCCCTTTACCTTTTAGACACGGCTCATGATTATAAGAATAGTTTTGGGGGCTAGACTCATTTAAAATAATGTAATCATCTGGTTTTAGCCAGGTTTCTGTCAAATGTACAGAGCACATCTAGGTTATGATCTGTGATCCTTTCATTTACAAAAATCACTTTCATAGAAAGGGATCTAACATTCATTAAGCCAAGCTTTATCATTTGTTCGTCTGTATTATATCGTTTTTTATTTGTTGAACATCAATTAAATTGTTACCCTTAATTTGGTTTGGATGTGTTTTGTATTTGTGTGAGTTCTGTGATGTGAGGCGGCTAGCAGATGGTCAGTTTAGCCAGTCTGTCTGCTTCCTGACCTGGGCCCCAGTAAGTCAAGTCCAAACTCTAAGACTGTGCCATATTTCTAGAGAAGAGCGGCACCACCTCTGGAGTGATAAAGACTATCTATTTTCAACAGGTCAGGTCTGCCCTAAAAACTCGTCCAATTGTCTATGAAACCTGTTATTCTGCATGCGGGCACTTAGACATCCAGCCATTGAGTGATGACAGTCTGCTATGTATCTTGTCACCTCGGTAACCAGGGAGGGGACCAGAGCATATTACAGTGTCTGACATCGTACTTGCAAGTTCACACACCTCTTTAATGTTATTTTTACTGATATCTGACTGGCGCAGTTGAACATCATTAGTGCCGATGTGAATAACAATCTTACTGAATTTATGTTTAACATTAGCCAGCACTTTTACATTTGTAAAGATGTCAGGCGCTCTGGCTCGCGGTAAACATTGGACTATGGTGGCTGGAGTCTCTATTTTCATGTTCCGTACAATACAATCACTAATAACTAGGGTACTTTCATAAAGTTCCTCAGTGGGTGCATCACTGAATGGGGAGAACTCGTTTAATGTTTTGATCGGAACGGAAGAGCGTTGTTTTGACCCGTGACCATGCTGCCTCACAGTCGCTCTGTTGCAGGGGCTCTGCAACCAGAACCGAACAATGTAAAGGACTCGCTGAGCTAGTCGCATCCAAAGCCGTATCTAAGGCCCTCACATTCTTACTGTATTCAATTAAAATTTGGATGCATGTCTCTAGTTCTGAAATCTTCTGTTAGCCAAACTATTTCTCTGCATTTATCACATGTGAATCCCTCGCCGCTGGCAGAGAAGGCTACACTATACATGTGGAAAGCAGTGCAAGTGACAATAACAGGAGAAGAAGCCATCACTCACCTTGATTGTTGAATGATCCCAATTTACCACATGTTAGGGGTTGAATAGACTAGGCCTGGACCAAGACCTGTTTATGCACTGGCCATCTTTCAACTGACCACTTTAGACCCCGTAAAAGTCAGGTCCAGCTCCAAAACAAGAGATCTCCAATCACTAGCCTTTGATTATAATTTTCCTTAGGGTGTGATTTTTCAGCACTATTTCCTTCTTCCAACGCCTGTTTTTAATCTCAAAGCCATGATCTTTCTTTATATTCTTAATATATGAAATCCTCCTGTCCTTTTTAGAATTTATATGATAATAGGAAATGTAATATTTTTTTATATTTCTGCTGACTCTGTTTTTATCCTCATGTTTTTTTATGTGAGGCGGCTAGCAGATGGTCAGTTTAGCCAGTCTGTCTGCTTCCTGACCTGGGCCCCAGTAAGTCAAGTCCAAACTCTAAGACTGTGCCATATTTCTAGAGAAGAGCGGCACCACCTCTGGAGTGATAAAGACTATCTATTTTCAACAGGTCAGGTCTGCCCTAAAAATTCGTCCAATTGTCTATGAAACCTGTTATTCTGCATGCGGGCACTTAGACATCCAGCCATTGAGTGATGACAGTCTGCTATGTATCTTGTCACCTCGGTAACCAGGGAGGGGACCAGAGCATATTACAGTGTCTGACATCGTACTTGCAAGTTCACACACCTCTTTAATGTTATTTTTACTGATATCTGACTGGCGCAGTTGAACATCATTAGTGCCGATGTGAATAACAATCTTACTGAATTTATGTTTAACATTAGCCAGCACTTTTACATTTGTAAAGATGTCAGGCGCTCTGGCTCGCGGTAAACATTGGACTATGGTGGCTGGAGTCTCTATTTTCATGTTCCGTACAATACAATCACTAATAACTAGGGTACTTTCATAAAGTTCCTCAGTGGGTGCATCACTGAATGGGGAGAACTCGTTTAATGTTTTGATCGGAACGGAAGAGCGTTGTTTTGACCCGTGACCATGCTGCCTCACAGTCGCTCTGTTGCAGGGGCTCTGCAACCAGAACCGAACAATGTAAAGGACTCGCTGAGCTAGTCGCATCCAAAGCCGTATCTAAGGCCCTCACATTCTTACTGTATTCAATTAAAATTTGGATGCATGTCTCTAGTTCTGAAATCTTCTGTTAGCCAAACTATTTCTCTGCATTTATCACATGTGAATCCCTCGCCGCTGGCAGAGAAGGCTACACTATACATGTGGAAAGCAGTGCAAGTGACAATAACAGGAGAAGAAGCCATCACTCACCTTGATTGTTGAATGATCCCAATTTACCACATGTTAGGGGTTGAATAGACTAGGCCTGGACCAAGACCTGTTTATGCACTGGCCATCTTTCAACTGACCACTTTAGACCCCGTAAAAGTCAGGTCCAGCTCCAAAACAAGAGATCTCCAATCACTAGCCTTTGATTATAATTTTCCTTAGGGTGTGATTTTTCAGCACTATTTCCTTCTTCCAACGCCTGTTTTTAATCTCAAAGCCATGATCTTTCTTTATATTCTTAATATATGAAATCCTCCTGTCCTTTTTAGAATTTATATGATAATAGGAAATGTAATATTTTTTTATATTTCTGCTGACTCTGTTTTTATCCTCATGTTTTTTTTTTATTATTATTTATTCATTCTTCTTAGGGCTGTATCACCTAGGGGCATGATCTCTAGGTGTATCAGCATTAGTGTTCTTTTAATCAGGGCTAGATGTTCGCCATACATTGTCCAGGGGTTATTTCCTTAGTGTTCTCAAACCTAAGTGTATGATGGTTAGGTTTAGGTATAGTGTAGGTCAGGGGATTCTAGTGGTTCAAGATCAGGTGTGGTTTGGATCAGTGTTAGTGATGGTTAAGATTAGTTGTGGAGTAGTGTTACTTCACATTCCACACCTGGTATATTCAAAATCAATAAGAAAAAGAGGAAGGCAATTAGTTTAGATAAGACTTAAGTTGTTCATGTTTCCTTTAGACCTCTGGGATATAAAGTGTCCAAACGTTTAATCTACAGTCTCTCCGTCCTCAAACGTTAATGAAGAGACCACAGCGAATTGGACGGTAATCCAGTAGCTCTGAGTGTGTGTAGGCCGTGTGTCAGAAAATGTTGTACAGATGTCTACATTTTTATATTTTTTGTATAATGTTGTGAGTGTGTTGGTATATTCATACTCTTAATTGATTTTTAGTCTGACCCACATATTGCCTCTTACACTTCATGCAGAAAATTAAATATACACAATTGCACGTTTGAGGGGAGACTGCTGTAGCTCAAAAATGTGTTTAGTTGTCCTGTTCTTGACCGAACACAATGATGTATACTATTTACAGGAGCCTGCCCTTCCTTGGGGTAGAGGGGGAAATGATTTAAGAATTTTCCTAAGAAATGATCTAGAGTACCCTCTTTGTCTCAGTGCGCTAAAAATAAATTATTGTTGCCGTGTAAAACTGTGATTCTTCTGAACATATTCTATGGAATCTTAATAATTGAGACTTCTTCAGGACTTGAAACTGGTATGGCAGGTGATGCACCACCCAGAGCTGGTTCCTCCTACGCTTCCTGTTGAGGAGGTTCCGGCTCAATGGGAGAAGGTGTTCCTTGTAGTTTATTAATCAAAGTTCTTGTCTTACTTTCATGTTGTTTTCTTTGAGGGCGAGGATGTGGCAATTGAACCTGTGAAGGTTGGATTGCTGTTGGAGGTTCTAATGGAGGGTATACTTCGTCAAAGGACCAATTTCCATGGTGCGGTGGAGAAGCACAAACCTCCTCTCTCTCTGTTCGTCTGGGAGACGTTTGGATTTCTACATGCATATGTTTGACTCCATCCCTCTGTCTGACTACCTGAGGGGTACTGGTAGAATGTCTGTGTGCTGTATTATCTATTGTGTTAACTATTTCTGCGTACGTTCTTCGGGGAGCATGGTTTACTGTTTGGTTGGTCTGTTGTTATCACCTCCCCGTTCATCTCAGCCATAATCAGGGCCTCTGCTCTTTCGATAGTGTCTCTCTACTCTTCCTTTAAAATGTCTTACTGCCCAATTAATTGCTATTTCGAAGGCATGTGGCCAGTCACTTTGATCAGTCAGCTCATTAAGTTCTTGAATTGTGTTTTCAATCAGTGTTTCATAGTGTTCCTCCAAAATAAGCTGTGTCGTGTATGACCATTTTTTTGCATTTCCTTCCAGTAACTGGAGCACTTTTGTGTTTGGAGCTGCTGGTTTGACAGTAGTGTTTAGCAGATGTGTCAATCTTTTGAATGTATGAGGTGTGTTGTTAGTATCCTTGGTTGTGACTTTACTTAGATGATGAACTGAACGGATCAAATCATACATGAGTTTCATAGTTGTGCGTAACCTATAGGAGTCTCAGGGGTGTATGTAGAGTTGTGTTTCTGATATGTGAATCTGTTTCGCCTTTTCCCTCCCACATGTCTTTCCTGGGGAAAATAGCGCTGAAATCTCTCCCTGTTTGTGGTGTGTGTTGGTGTCTCTGCTTGATAAGGTTCCTATTAGAACATTTCATCCTACTCGGTTCACAAAGGAAACCGAATTCCTGGCTCAAGCAGCCGAATATCGGGCCGAGTCTACAAAGACATCATGATACCCAATGTTTTGTGCTCAGACTTAATCTGGGTTAAGGTAATCATCAACCTGTTCAAAAATAGATTCATACTCTGTTTGTGCTTCACCACCTTCGTAATCAGCTTCCATGGCTGTAATAACTCATCTGTGTCTGACTTTTTTCTTTTACGTCTGTTTTGATTTGTTTGTGTTTTGAATGGAAAGTCAAAGTCATTGTGTATTTGTGGGTGTACTTCAGAAATGGAATGAGCAGACAGTGGTCTGAGTCTTTTATTTACATCACTTTGCTTAGTCATTTTATTCTGTTCATTGCTCTAAAGTCACTGTTAATAAATTATCTGGGTCTTTGGTATGTGTTTCTATTTGGAAAATCATTACCATACAAATCTCCCTGCAGATAAGTCTGTGATTGGCTACATTGCTCAATGCTACAAAAACACTGTAAATAGAAACTTTTCTCCAGACCGCAAACACAAATAAGCACTAGAGCGTTTACCAAATCTGTTTCGCCTAGGCTATATCCTATTACATTTTCAACTTAGGATGCTTTTCACTGCGTGAGAAAATGGACATGTGGCATGAGAGCGTGAGAAAAGTGTCAATTGCATGAGTCTCGTGCTGAAATGCAAAGTATGATTAAAACAGGTTAGCACAATCAAACCCCTCAGAGGGGCTGAAGCAAGGCCAAGCTCTTTTTTGATGGAATGCCCTTTCTGTCCCTATAAGAAAAGGCATTTTTCTGCCCATTACTTTTACAGCCCAGTCTCACAAAGTTGCTTGGCAATTAACCATTTGGCTTTGCTACTTTTTTCTTGGTGCCACATAATAAATGTAGCAATTTTCTTCCACCTCGAAGCCCCCTGACAGAACATTGTAATCAGTTTTTGTGTGCTTCCATTCTTCTTGAGCTGCCCAGTTAAGCCCATAGAACAGTCTAGGGGCTTGTCGCAGTGCCCCTCATCGGCATTAGTATGCTAAACTCCATCGTCCATGCTAATCAAAGTCAACTATGCATTTCTCAACCACAACTCAGTCAAGCCAAGCAAGATCTAGACAAGAGAATGGTTTAAATTCCCATGACCAATGGCTCTCATTATGAGCAGCAGGAATAAGCAAACTGATTAGCTCAAAATTTGTCACGCCTAACTGTTGCAGGTTCCTGGGTATTATGAGGCATTTTGTGCTCCGAACATAACAATTTATTCACAGCGGACATTCATTTTCACCCCCAGCCGCAAAGTCCTCCATCTTGTTTGCCGCCATTGTTTTTGCTCCCATTGCAGCATTTCTAAGAGCTGTTAACTTGACAATTATTGTTCATGATAAACAGAATTAAATCAGGTTCTGGTGGAAATGGAGCACTACTATATAAGATAAACAGACCCTTTAGAAAAAAAAGGGGAAAATAACTGTTAAGAAGTGAAATACGAATATTTCCTGAAATACACAAGCTGAACAAAACATAATAATATTTAATTATATAATGATTTGACTGCTGCTGCTTACATCCTTCAGTCAATGTCAATGCTGCTTATTTTTAAACTGTAATTGGCGGAAATGAATGTTCTCGTTGGATTTACATCACTCTGACGAACAGAAACAACTCACAAAAGATGTCTGCACTGCAAATACAAAAAATACATAAAGTTGCTGGAATATTAATACAAAATATGAAAAGATCTAAATGGGTATGTTTACACCACTGAAACGATGCAACACAAATGTCACATATTTATATTTTAAGTATAAGTGGAGAGCTGACATGACATATTTATAGGAAGTCCTGTGGTGACATTGTATAATATAATTCATTTTTAAAAGCATTTTACATTATTATGCATGCAACTTTTATGAGCTCATATTCATTTGGATACTACATGGAATATTTGTATTTTTTTAAATTAATTTGTCTAGACTGCAGACACATTCTGCCTCAAGTGCTGTTAACAAATCTTCAGTGTATATATCAGGCTATATCAGGCTTCAGGACTAATTTTAGCATGACTGTTAGAGACTTTCAACAACTCTCTTTTAACCAACAGCTTGAACAGCCATTTTTGTGTTCCTTCCCTAAAATAAACCATCTGTAAGCTGGGCTCAAGAAAATGAGCAGATCCAATACAATATTTATGAAAACATTTTAGATCATTCAAAGTAACAAACCGGTTAAAATTCTATTACACTCTTACAACCAGGGCCGACCCTAGCGTTTTGGGGGCCCTAAGCATATTTTAAAAAGGGGCCCCCATGCCTACATTTTCACCTATCCACCCACATACCGTCCATCCTATGTACACATCCTACACTGACACCTAATTGTAAAGATTTACCAATTTGTTTTACTCTAAATATTTATCTTTCAAGATATAGATAGGAAAATATATTTGGGTAGTTGACAAATATCCAGTAAAATAAATGTTTTTTTTTTTTTGTAAAACACTATTCTTGGTCCTTCAGCTAATTAAAGTTGTCCGTGGAGTTATGTTGTATACGTTACGTTACATAATGTATCAAGTTCATATGCTTTTAGAAATATATGGATAAATATATGGATGGAAAAATGATTTCCAATTACTAAAATTGACACTTGTAAAAGGATGCCTGAGGTATTTATTAACAATAGTATGCTTTTCTTTTTAATTTATAAAAGTTGTAATTTATTGAACATCCTTGAGACAGTCACAGCATAGGACAATTTTGAGATTTAGCTCAAAATAATATAATAGTGTAAACACGTTGAAACAGATTTAAGCAACATTAAAGTGAAGGCAAAAATCTGAGACGAGACACGAGATAGGGTTCACAAGAATGAGACTAGACAAGATTTTTACACTATTTTAAGAAATCTTCAATGATGAAAAACATGCCTGGAAAAATAATCTGCAGGTGCATTGAAATGTTTGAACTAATCTTGCAATAAATGCCATCTCAGTTCTGCTTTCTGAGTATGAATTATTATATGCAATAACAGAGAATACTCAAGCACTGTAAAAGATGTTGCCACAAACTCAACTGACTGACTTCTCTTCTGTATGATTTCATGAGTCTCTTCAGACCTATAGAATTGTACTTGCAGGCTATGAGTTTTTAGAATGTTTGACCTCCTATCTGAATTATTTTCCACAAATTGATCATAGAAAAAAAAAAGAACAATTGTTTCTTAGTATTATTAAGTGCAACCATAATCAAAGTAGGCTTCTCTCTCAATATTCAAATCAAAGCGCGAACAGAAACCAAAATTGTCTTCAAGCATGATACAGAGCTAAGAGATGGTTATAACTACACATCCTGTTATAGTGTGCATACTAATTACAGCCTAGATATTGTATGCAGCCTAATTTGCATGCATCAGGGAGCCGCAGCCGCTCTCAAACTGCTGGTATAGAAATTGCTTTTGAATGCGTGCACGCATCCATTTTAGTTTCGCTTTCGATTTTGCGATCGGGACCAGAGGTGCTGAGCGCGCATTGCATTCGACAAGATTTGTCAGACTCTTACAGTGCGTGTCCACAAAGGTTTTTAATTAATTCCTATGGAAGTTCAGCTTCAGAGAACACTCCAGCTCAGCTCTGCTGTTGCCATCTCCACCATCATCTCGCCTCACTCCGTGATTGCTGTCTGAACTCCTGAAACAGGGCCCCCTATGCAGCCGCACATATCACTTATTTAGATAGGGCCGGCACTGCTTTAGAGGTCTACAAGGGTCCAAAAATTCACTGAACCGACCCGGACCTGTCTATTATTTTGAAAGTTGGACCCGGGCCTGTGCAGAACCGAGAAATGTCAAAAATGTACTACCCGGAACCGACGCGGACCCTCGATTTTTTGAAAGATGGACCCGAACCCGGCCGGGAAGACACAGACCCGACTGGACCCGATCGGCACATATTCCACAGCAAATTGCTATTAACAAGTCGATAAACAAGTTGTGAAAATGTAACTTTTTGTCTTACCTAATGTAAGAAGCCTTCTCCCTTGTACCTGACTGTGATGCACACAATCCTCCTTGCCAAGAAAGTTCCATCCATGTTATTCTTCTCTTGCCAATTGAAATGCATAATCTACTCATAATTCCAGTTTCAAAACTTGCTGTCACGGTGACGGATGACAAATGTGACTTTGCAGTTTTGCATTTTTTGTATCTCGAGTCAACTTGCATAATAATTTAGACTGTTTGCCCATTTGGATTATAATAACGATTGCTCGTCCAGTGCCATGGCTGCTGACGTTAGTTTACTTATTTGCTATCATCTCTGTGCTCTCTGAGCCGAGTCTGAGCACAGATTTTTCATATAACAACAAGACGGTTCATTCATAATATAATTTAAAAAATAATCAATAATAACTCACATCACTCATGAAGGTATCCATTATCACTGTGTGTGTGCATTAACTCCACCCACCCTGCTTCTGATGACGTCGCTCGTGTTTTTTTTTTGTTTTTTTTCCCCAGCTTATTTCAAATTACCGACTCACACTTTTCTCATCCTAATTTGCCATCTGGTCGGCGTTACAGAGTACCGAATACCAGGACAGCCAGGCATGAGAACAGTTTCTTTCCCCAGGCAATCTACCTCATGAACAGTTAATGTTCTCCCATTGTGCAATTAAAGTATGTGCAATAACCTTATACTTATTTATCACCCTAAATCCTAGTACATCCCTACAACTTTATTTTATTCTATTCCTATTATATCTATAGCACACCTGTACATTCAATTTATTATTTTTTGTGGTTTATATTTATGCATGTGTATTTTATTCACATCTTATTTTTATTATCTGTGTGTTGTCTCCGTGTACTGGAAGCTTGTGACACTAGAACAAATTCATTGTATGTGCAAACATACTTGGCAATAAAGCTCTTTCTGATTCTGATTCTAATTTTACAAGTTGAAAGTTACAAAACAACACACGCACAGCGCTGACTGACTCTGATAACGACCGGGTGTTCTCCGAGTCCGATCGACTCGGGTATTACACACAATGTTAAACAGACCCGGGACCCGAAGTAATAGATTGGGACCCGACCAGGACCCGGCTGACCATTTAAAATATAGCCCTGAACCCGTACGGATTCTGGGTCGGGTCTCGGGTCCTCCGTGTAGACCTCTACATTGCTTACAACCATGATAAAGCCGTGACACTGAGAGAGAAAATGAACACCAAACAAATGCAGCAATGATTTAATAATGATGACCTGCAACAAAAAACAACATTGTTAATACATGAGCACAAAATGTCAAAATTAGTTTTAGCAGTCACATTATTGAAAAGGTGTTCTTAAATGATGCACATCAAAATAATTTGAATATTTTGGAACCCTTTATCTGTAAAAAGTGCTAGTCACAAATCCACTTATATACAATTGTACAGTAATTATATACAAATTATATACAGTTATATTTACAATTAAATACAAAGTTATATACAGTACAAATGTTATTATATATAATTGTGTTTGGCTTTGTAAAATATTTTTGCTGCTTGTTTAATTTACTTCATGAAAATGACACCATTTTTACATTTACTAAAAATCATGGTAAATTTCCTTAATCTGTCTTTGGACTACATGAATAATTCTTAGTCAATGGAACTTTTCAATATTTATATTCATTATTCTCACAGAAACAGAACAAATCTGCATTACCTATAATAATAATAATATTAATAATAATAATAATAATTATTATTATTATTATTATTATAATAATACTTATGATTATTATGATTATTATTTAAATTTATTTATTTATTTACTTTTTTTTTTTTTGCTGAGAATTGTTATGCTGCCTCTTTCTTTCTCACGATTCCACATTTCACACTATTACTGTTTTTAGCATGTTTTTGATCAAATAAATGCAGCCTCGGTGAATGTAAGATTATATATATATATATATATATGGATATGTATGGATATATCCTCAGTAGCTCAATTCACCTGTTTCTAATAAAAAACAGGCCTGGAATGTGTAGAATGGTACTGTCCATCACCCATGTAGCTGACATTATTGAAGGTAATTGGGGGACTGTCTCATCTTGAGCTGTGTCTCAGCATCCCCTTGGAGAATTTTCAGGACAGCCACAGGCTCCGAACCCTCCCAGCTCAACCCTCTCCTATGAGTCTACATCCCCTCCAGAAGCCTGTGGTCAGTAAATGAGCAGCGGCTCGTGCTCCCATAGCAGAGAGGCACATAATCACTCTCAAGGACGTTTTCTTTCACTGTACCCTGATGGTGAAATGACTTACCTAACTCCATCCGGACAGAGAAATCCCTCACAATCTGCAAGAAACAACTGAAAACTACGGAAAACTCAACTCATCATCCCGAGAGCATCTTTCTGTATCGTCCTAAAAAAAAAAAAAAATTACATGCCTTCACTGTTTCTTTTCTATTATTATCCTTTATCCCTTCCTGTCCTAGCATTTACTATTTTGAACGAAGACTGAAACCTTGTATAACTGGCACTAAACCCTACCATAAACCTAACCATTAGTGGTAACAAAAGGATGAAATAAGACACATGTTCTGAAGCAACAATGCCATGTTACCTCACTTCTACAAGTGAGTCAAGTCAAGTCAAGTCACTTTTATTTATATAGCGCTTTTAACAATACAGATTGTGTCAAAGCAACTGAACAGCATTAATTAGGAAAATAGTGTGTCAATAATGCAAAATGACAATAGTAAACACTCATTTTTCAGTTAAAGACAGTTCATCATTCAATTCAGTGATGTCATCATCCAGCTCAGTTCAGTTTAAATAGTATCTTTGCAATCATTTGCAATCAAGTCAACGATACCGCTGGAAATGAAGTGTCCCCAACTAAGCAAGCCAGAGGCGACAGTGGCAAGGAACCAAACCTCCATCGGTGACAGAATGGAGAAAAAACCTTGGGAGAAACCAGGCTCAGTCGGGGGGCCAGTTCTCCTCTGACCAGACGAAACCAGCAGTTCAATTCCAGGCTGCAGCAAAGTCACATTGTGCAGAGGACTCGTCTGGTTCCTGTGGTCTTGTCCCGGTGGTCGACAAGTGAGCTTGTGTTCCACACTGTACATGTACCCAAGCACTATTCATTGCAAGTGCAACGCTGTACCGGGTGAGCTACTGAGAAAGTTTACTATGTCAGAAAAGCCATACATGTGGAGTTTGTTTTGTGATGCAAAAGTGAAAATATATTCATTTAAAAATCATGCACAATGGTAAAAGTGCTTCGAGGTGATAACAGATATTGCACAAGAAAGTACATGAAAATAGGTGTTTATCAATAATCTGCTCCTGTAATCATAATTTATATATACATGAATAAAAGTTGTTGTCGTTTTACTGCCGCTAGTGTTGATTTCAGCTGGAAACTGCCATGAAAAAGTATGTTTTTGGAGTTCTGCAAAAATGTAGGCAGAGCCAAGGTTGCCTTTCTCATATAAACAGTAAAAAAGAATTCAAAAACAGATGTAAGTGTTCAAGTATTGTAGTTGCATTGAGAGACATTATATTTTTTAAACACTTATGCTACAGATGGATGATATGAAATGTTACTGTTTCAGTGAGTCTGTATAGCTGGGGGTAAAACGTCTAGCATGAAATTGCATTGCTTCATCACCAGGATGTTTTCTCCGGGGAGACAGTATGTCCCCACAGAAAAAAATAAATAAAAAAAAATCTATAAATTATAATAAAAATAAATAAATAAATATGCAAACAGTACAAAAAGAAAAGAAAAAAATACTCATGAAATAAATTGCTAATTTATCTGAATATACATTTTAAAAATATATGTAAATAATATATACAAATAGATGGAACTTTTCCTCCTCATTTTATAATTCCAAAATTTACCATATTACCCACATGCTTTACCCTGCACACACATGCTCAGAGACATCCATGTTATGTCCCTCTAGTGTCTTGGACAAGGGTGAGACTTATTGGATGCTACGTCTTTATCCCTGAGAGGAAACATCAATTTCTTGCTCTTTTTATCCCCTGAAGAAAGACCAATACTCACCCCAAAGGTACCAAATCAAATCGTTTTTACTTTGCCACTCTTCATTAGGAAGAGTCAACAAACCCTTATCAGTATTCCCGCATTCTCCACCATTTCAGCGTAGATAATTGATTATGTTTGGGAGCCATGTGGTATTGGATGCGTATCTTGCTAACGGAAAGAGATACAGCGCTAAATTAAGTTTACCTTCCGCAGGCTCGACCAGACAGAGATGCAGTGACCCCTGTTGCTGAGAAAATAATCAGAATGACAGTGTTGAATGAACAATGGACCCATTTTTCACACTGTGGCAGCACAGCGGCTGTTTTGTTGGTGTGAGTTGCCTACATGCATTCATTCACTGGCATGTATCATACACACACACTCAAGCGCTCAGCTGAGCTGTGTTACCCTTGAGCAGACCGCATTACATGTTGCTTGCTTTATTTAGCTGTAATTATGAAATTGAATGTTCAAATTCCCACTTTTTGCCGACAGCATCATGCAGTGGAGCACATATTTTCAATTGTAGGAGGTCTGGCTAGCTGTGAGAAAGGCCCTGTGAGCATGTCGCACAAACGCTGCAGCGACTGTGTGAGCAACATTCCAAATTAGCAGCTGCATTACGTTCAGCTTGACTTAGCTCATCTATCACACCTTAAGATTTATCTTCATTATGTGAGATGAAGTCTCTACTCCACATCTGTTCTGCAGTTTTTCATAAATCTTGCCATTTCAACAGTACCAGTGTTATTAAACTCATTATTCTGATTAAGGGATTTTTTTCCCAACTTAGGTCACTTTTTGGCCCTGAAAACACATTTTTCAAACTCACTAGTTTAAAAATGTTATCGACTAGTAGTGTACTTTTAACTGTGTATTTTTGCCTTTTTTTGTGTCACTTTTTTTTTTAATTACTGTCGTCTGTAAGGCTAATTTTATAGTTAGTTTCTTATGTATAACACATTTAAAATTCAAAAATATTTGTACCTATTTTGAAAAATTTGACAAAATAGAAGTGCATTTTCAAGTTTTTCACTACTCTAAAGTGTCATCACTTGTGTATTTTTCCATTTACAGTACAAATATATGACTAATCAATATTGAAATTTGCTGTGGATTATTTTCATTATCACTTACTTTTTATTTTATTAATTAGTTCCAGTTCTAATTTCACTTCAACTTGTAAAGAGACTTTAACAAAATTGATGATTGTGGTGTAATCTAAACTCTCTCAATAATTTAGATACCTTCATATATAAATCAACCTCTGTGACATAAAAGAGGCCCGAAACATCCTTAAACTGACTGCAAGCACATGATTTGCACTGAAATCATTCATGTCTCAAAGACTTGCTTGTGTTCACTTTGACCCAGCAGGTCCATTTGCAGTGGCACATTCCCACTAGATCCACCCATTTATTTCCCAGAATGCTTTGGTTATTTATTTATTTGCCTTTAATGGTGTGACCCTTTGACACAAAATGTTTAATATGTTTTTATCACACTGGCCTTGCTCCTCCAACTGTGTTATTGTCTCTAGACACTGACGGGCTCATTTTCTAGTTGTAATGTGGCTGTGGGATCCTTTTATCCTGTTCAGCTCAGCATTCAGAGGCTGATGTGGAGAAACCTGCTTTGTCAGAGAGCACACATTGTGCTTTGTATAGAGGTCACAGGGTCAGATTCAATGGTTTAGACAACCTGAATAGGCCATAGCCAGATTGTGGTGATTTCTTTCCATTTTCTTGTTGAAAAATGGACTTTGACAAAAACACACTTCAGACAGCTTAATATTAAATGAGGGAGCCTTTCACAGTGAGACTTGCATGCATTGTCGATGGTGTAATTGGTTGTGATTTTTGACCCTGTTTCTGGGAGTCAAATTTTTGTAAGTTCTCACACAGATTTACCATTTGATGAAATAATAGACCTTTAAGTCTGGTCCAGTTTGAATACAGGTACAAAACCATAGGTGAGAAAACACACCAGCAGTGTGCCGTCTGGTTGAACATAGGCTACTTCCATTGGTCTGGCAAGAACAAACCTTTCCCTGATGGGTGGTAGAATTAACAAATGTCTGTGCAATTAAATCAGATGTGTTAATCATGCAGTTAGTTATAAGACTTTAATAAACTTAGCAATATTCTCTTCAAACTTATTGTTCTGCCAAGACAGTAGATGACCGAAAAGAGAAAAATGACCATAACAAATACTCTTATGCTAATTCCTTCTATAGCACCCACTGCAACAATGCTGAGAATACATGTTTGTAGTTAGATATATGCTTTCAACAACGCACCAAGAAAGCAGCCTTATGCAGATAGACGTGTCTACCTATGTTGTGTATGTTTCAGGCTTAAACGTTAGTCTGTAATATTTTCTACAGATTTTGTTTAGACAGATGTGAAATATAAAACTTTTGAGACTTCACACAGCCTAGATCTAAAAGCAGATGTTGTACAGAGAGAGGATATCTCAATTACTTCCAGCTAAACTCAGAAGGGTGAATTAAGTAAATGTTATTTTAGTGCAAAATATTTTAT
This sequence comes from Sinocyclocheilus grahami, assembly GCF_001515645.1. Taxonomy (NCBI): domain Eukaryota; kingdom Metazoa; phylum Chordata; class Actinopteri; order Cypriniformes; family Cyprinidae; genus Sinocyclocheilus; species Sinocyclocheilus grahami. Next base: position 55,425 of record NW_015505787.1, read on the forward strand.
TTACTTGGTATAGATAGTGAACATAAAATCTGGGCTGTTTGAATTTGAACTGAAATTGAATTCCCCCAAAAGATACAAAGATACAAAATATCAAATCAGTCTTGAAATACTCAAGTCTAGACCTGGTCTCAAGTCTGAGTCAAGACAGAAAATAGAAATGGATAGTGTCAATATGCTTTTTGTTGTAGTGATTGAAGCCTGGGTTTGTGTCAGTGCACACTCAAATTTCTGCAGAGGTCCGGAGACATAATTATACAGTGCAGATCTTATGCTTGAGATGGCACAGACCACAAAATATATGCACTATGTTGTAGTACTCTACTCAAGACCAGAGTTCTTATCAAGACCGCGATCATGAAAATATGACATTGTGAGTGGAAAGAGAATATTACAGTGACATGACAGTTATTTTTGACACTTACTATGATTCCTCAAAAACAGCTCATTCTGTGTCACATGTCATTACTAATGCACATAACTCTCCAGTTTCAGATTTTAGTTCAATCATGTGTTTACATCTGCTGTTGAATGGATTAGAAAAGGTATAAACCACCCCTTACAATCCAAATGAAATGGTTGGATTTGGCCAGTTAATTCCGACTGACGTGGTTGCGTGTGACTTTTTTTATTCGGACTGGGCTACTAGTTCAATTACAAATGGATTTTTAGGATAAATGCAGCTGCAGTCGCAAACCTTTCAAACCTGCAAATACTGCAGCTAGTTCTTCCTTGGAAGAGCTCATTGTAATTTTTGTGTGATGTATGCATCAGACACTCTGCAGGCATGACACTTGAGGCAAGCACTGACCAAATATAGATTCAGTAGCCACAGTTGAGAAAGGACCCCGCAAAAAACCCTTGAAAATCTAAATTACTTTGGGACAGGATCACAGTTTTGGACATAGTAGAATGACAAGAGCGAGGGTCTCTCTCTCGCTCTCTTTCCTTGCACCGAAGAGATAGCGTTGCCATTGGGCAAGGATGGGCATAATGAGATGAAGAGACTTTTCATGGATGCAAATTCTCGCCAGAAGACGCTTAGCTAAATAAAGACCCGACAATAAACAGTCACAACTGTTCAAATCAATTTTGTCAAAACCCATATTTGTTTTCCTCTCATTCTGCATGCAACCAATTTAACAAATGACCACCAAAATGAAAGTGAATTCTGTAGTACTGAAAGTACCACATTAACCCTCAGGGAGGAGCATAGAAGATCAGAAAAATCATCTAATTTCAAGGGCAGAGAGGCAGATCAAAAACAAGTAGAGCAGCAAACGTCCCTGTGTGGAGTTGGCCTTGAGCGGAGTGTGGGGCAGTGGAGCACTGCTGGAATGACAGCTTCTTCCACCTCGAGAGACAGGATGCTTTCCCCCACACCTGAGGCTTGTTCCTCAGCCAAGCTCATTCACGGGGACCAGATGGAGTGCATGGATAAATTAATAGTTGGGGGAAGGGAGGGTTTGTCAGAGACCTTGTAGAAATCTGCTACTGTATCCTTATAGTGGACCTAGTATGACTATAAAAAGTGCTTCTTATAAGGGGATTCTACTTAAAATGTATTTGCTGTATAAAGGATTTTAAGATTTTTCTGATTTTATTGATCATTTGATTTTTTTTTTTTTTTAAATCAAGGAATCACTTTTTTTATAATAATAATAATAATGATAATAATAATAATAAAAAAACTATTATAAATGTTACTATCACACCTGATATTTAATGTTTGCATGATGGTGACAGGTTGAAAGGTAACGTTATTACAAACATTTAAAGTTAATAATAGCCTACTACTTGAATTTGAATTGCCTTTACTTTTTGAGTTGACCTCTAAACCTGAATGTCTGTCTTGACAAGAAATATAGCATTTTTCTTATTTTATATAATTTCTATGATGTTAAAAAAAAAGTTTGTTGAATATTTGCATTAATATTTCATGCATATTATCTAAAAATACATTTAACAAGTGAATTTGTTTTGCATTAGGGCAGTGGCCTCAAACTCAGTTCTTGAAGGACTGACCAGCTAACCAGCTCCAACTCACACCTGCTTGGTGTTTCTAATAATCTTGAAGATCTTGATTAGCTGGATCAGGTGTGTTTGATTATGGTTGGCGCAAAACTGTGCAGATATGTGGCCCTCCAGGAATTGAGTTTGAGGCCACTGCATTAGACACTTTCACACTGTGTAGTTATATGAACTAGCCAGCAGGTCAGTCCCCCGAGAACTAAATTTTCACCCAGCAACCTTTTCCTTGTTGCATTTCCACCACCAGTAGGAACTCTGAAATGACTTAAGCTGAAGCTGATTAAATAACGACAGCAACGTCATTTAATCATGGCATTCAATAATGTCAAAACTTGAGGATGGAGTGGCTGGACTTCAGCAATGGTACATCCAGGGCCTAAAACTAACTTTTTGCCACACCTGCCAATGGCCGGTAACGTGATAAAATTTACCGGCCAAAAATGTTTTTTACCGGCCATGAAACTCTTTTTGCAAAAACAGGCAGTCATTACTACTATGACTAAACATATTTACAATGTTTTTAATTTGTACTTTACTTACAAGAAAAAACTTGTAACTTGTTACTTACAGATTTATTGATTTATATTTTCTTTTCTTTTTTTTGTCCCTAAAAAGCTTTGAGATTATTTTCCTTTGCATGTTTTTGGCAAATGGAGCAGGCCATCGTGTTACGCCTTTCACATATACTCAGTTTGCAGTGGCGTATGTGGTGCGTATTTTTATCTGCACCCATGTTAATGGATTAAAGCAGGGCTATTCAATTAGCTTCATCTGAGGGCTGGATTATCGGTGAAATTTTGAAGGGGGCCAAGGGGTCCAAGGGGGTGGCGGCCATCCCGATCTCTTTCTGGGGGGACTAGCGGATTTTACTTTAAAAGCAGCGCTGTCTCCTTAAAACCTGATGACGCGGATCTGACACATATCCTATTTTCTCCAAACTCTTTCCGGTCAGTTAAAGGGGTGGTTCATTGCGATTTCACTTTTTTAACGTTAGTTAGTGTGTAATGTTGCTGTTTGAGCATAAACAATATCTCCAAAGTTACGAAGCTGAAAGTTCAATGCAAATGGAAATATCGTCTTTTAAAATTCTGGCAGTTTAATGCCTACAAAAACGGCTGGTAGGGACTACAACGAGTTACTTCCCGGGTTTGTGACGTAACAAACCCAGATAATCCCCACCCTCGGAAAAGGCAGCAAAGGGGGCGAGGCCATGCTGCGCTGCTTTAGAGAAGAGGAAGAGAAAACTAGAGGTGCACGTAACAATCTCTTCATATATGAATCGCAATTCTGTCTTCTAACGATTCTAATGGATTCACAAGTTTCAAAATCAATGTTCTAAAGCAATGGTTCTCAATACTGTTCCTTGCGTCCCCCAGCTCTGCACACACTCTGCATCTCTCTCTCTCTCTCATTCAGATCATCAGCTCAGCTCTGTTCCATTTATACACTTATTTTCACTTGCGCGTGCAGTTGCCATACTGTATTAAAGATTTAATCAGGATAAAACCGTATATTAAAAGCTAACATAAGCAGTAGCATTTACAAATAACAGCGTGTCTAAAAGTATGAGACAACAACAAACAAAAAACATAGGCCTACCATTAAAAGCCATGCTTGCACAGGTTCTGCACGATCCTCGTCAATAATATCCTCTGCTTCTCAATCGGGCTCAAACTGATAAGCGATATTAACGATGCCTTTGTTTACAATACAACCGGAGCACATGCCGCTGAGGAGAGGGGTGAGACGTTTAGACGCTTAGACGCGCACTAGAGGCGGTTTAGCCAATCACAACACACTGGGCTAGCAAACCAATCAGAGCCCATCGCCTATTTCTGAAGGAGGGGCTTCATAAAACAAGGAAATGATCAGCCTGTTTCTCAGAGAAGGGGCAGAGCGGTGTGAAATAAAGGTAAATTATGTGGAAAAATAATGCGTTTTTTTAAAAAACGAAGCATTAACACGTTAGACTGCACCCCATAAACACAATCAAGCCTAGAAAAAAAAACCAGTGAACCACCCCTTTAAGACTTTATAACTCATTTAAGACTACGTTTACGAGGTAACTCGCCAAAACCGCATATTTTGACATAATTGTGTGTTTTCGTCCATTGAAGCGCTACTGGTGCGCTGACTGAAGCGGCTCAGCATATGTGTACAGCCGAACGAGCAACCTTTCAAAATTGTATGCAGCGTAACCCCAGGTATGTGTCACCACATTCTCAGGTTATGAAGAATAAAGATGGGGAAATTTAATCTTCCAAAATGAAGCAGCAGTATCTTCTCAGGTAAGAGTTATTATAACCGTGTCTAGGGACAATCTGGCCATCACACTGCTCTGATCTTATCAGCCCGTTTGTATTCTATTATTTGATTCGCTCTTGTCGCTTATGACAGAACAGCTAACCAATCATGATGAGCTCGTCTTTGGAAAATATTATTTTATTTGCTTAAGTCAGAAACAGCGAATCCCTTTTAAAACTGGCTGTTGTTCCCACTACGTTGCATTGTAATATTTTGTAAAAGTTTTACCCACCAACTGGTGACTGACACTGTTACATATACTCGCCAACGTCGATTTTTACTCGCATTTGGCGCTTGGCGAGTGTTAATTTTAGACCCTGGGTACATCTATCATTGTTTTCCATGTTCGTGAATTAATATATGTAAACAGTGTGTTTGTATGGCTTTTTAAAAATGGCAGGTGCCTGTGTTTCGTATGGCATGTGTTCAGCCAGTCAACGTATACTTACATCACAGGTAGTTCCTATTGTGTTGGGTTAGACCCTACTCTAAAGTAGGAGCTAATTTATTCGCTCCAAAAGGTGTTCCTAGACCTAAAATTGTTCCCAGTTTCTGCAGTTGCGAACATACCAAAAAGCGAGTATTCTGCCAATAGTTATAGATATATTAAAACATTCCTGCCATGTAAAAGCTCTAATTTACACCATGTTGTCTAATTCATGTGTGGTGCACTTGGAATACAACTTTTGGTAGCACTTTATTTGTCCTGTTTCGCGTGTAAATACTATGTACTTATTATAGGAATTACAATAACTGGGTAATTACAAGGTATTAACCCTGAACCCACCCCTAAACCTAATGTAACCGAACTTGCTTTAAACTGATGACTTGCTTTAACCAGATGGTTGTGCATTTTTTTAAATAAATAAATAAATGAATAATAATAATAGTAATAATAATACCAATAATAATAATAATAAATGTTACTTGAATCACGTTGTTGTTACTTTAAGTTAACTAATTAAATGTTTTACAAAAAATTAATTGGTCAAAAAAATAATCATATTTAAATCTACTCTTTCTACTTAAATCTACTTAAACTTAAAAATAATAATACAAATAATAATTAATCTCATTAATACAATCTTTTCAAAATAATTTGAGGGAAGCACTTTGTCCAGAATAAGATTTTGACTATGTGAATTTGTTCAAGCTTGATTCTGTCAGCTTAACTGAAATTGTTCATTCATTAAATGATCATTCATTTATTCATTCATTATGCCAGCAAATAGTAAATGATTATAAATATAACATATAGAATATTTGCTGTCACATCAACACAACACACGTGTCATGCTGCTCTCATAAATGCATGTCAGCGATTGATGCAGAAGTGAAGAAATTGTTGGAATAAAGTGGTTTTATTTAATGGCCTCATACAAATTAAGGATGAACCACTGGAGTCCCATGGATTACTTCAATGATGTTTTTACTTCCTTTCTGGGCCTTCCATGAGCTGTCAATGGAGAAACAGAAAGCTCTCAGATTTCATTACAAATATCTTCATTTGTTTTCTGAAGCTGAATGGAAATCTTGTGGTTTTGAAACAACATGAGCATGAGTAATTAATGACATAATTTTCATTTTTTGGGGTGAAATATCCCTTTAAGTGACAAACTGTAGTTACTACTTTTACACTACTTTTGATTGTAGTTTAAGTACACTTACAGTAAGTGCCCTTATATATATATATATATATATATATATATATATATATATATATATATATATATATATGTGTGTGTGTAATTCTAATTAATGACATAATTTTCCTTTTTTGGGGTGAAATATCCCTTTAAGTGATAAACTGTAGTTACTACTTTTACACTACTTTTGAGTGTAGTTTAAGTACACTTACAGTAAGTGCCCTTTACATGTGAATGCATAATCAACAGCAACACAGTGAAGCAGAGGCCATAACAGCAAAACCTCCGTCTGTTGATTATCTTTCATTACAGTCTGTTTGTTATTTGTTATCATCTGGCAATTTTCCCATTTAATTGTTTGATTAGAAATATCAGCAGATGCCCACCCAAAACATTGCCACCATCATTATGCAAAGTTATCACTAATTAATAATTCTGCATCATTTGGAGTATCTTTTTTTTTATTATGGAGAAGAATGAAAGTGTTCCATATGATGAAATGATAATTACCTGCAGGCGTGTTGTAAAGTCATCATTTTATCTCGCTGTCCAGGGTTAATATCATCAGGGTGCATTACGCCCCTTCTGCCCATTAGCTCGCTTTGTGTTTTATGAGTATTTTTAAATTGAACACCTACAGTACCAAGCCAGACACTTATCTCAGCATGTATAGACACTGCCATATCAGCTGTCATGAGGAGCAATGTGTTTTGATTTTCCTGGGAGGTTAATGGGGGTAGGTGTGCTTCATTAGCGTGTGGAGAACAAGCTGATGTGGATAAAACATGCATAAAACAACACACGCACAACAGAGCAAGCTGTATTGTAAATGCTGTATAGAGAGATTTTGGAACATCAAAGAGATTCTGCTCTGTCTAATCCATTGGATTTAAACAGAGGGCTAGATTAAATGTATACCCCCATCCCCTGCAGTCTACACAAACTTTATTTTATATAAACACACTCAAGCAGACCACCAAAGAGATGGCAAATGTCAGACAGTTTGAATCATTTGATCAGGTTTTTGGGGGGCTTAAGCACAGACACAGTCGAGGAGGGAGGTCCTGTCCATTTGAACTACTTCAAGATTCTCAGATATCCTCTGGAAAATCTTGTTATCTTAGTCTTTTCACAAATAGCTCAGAAAAATAAGCCTGCCTTGCCCCCCAAAAAATATATTTAATTAATATTAAATTATCTCAAAACAGTATTCTGCAGTATTGAGGAAGGTACTGTATAAACTGTAGCTTGCCAATCATTAGTTTAAGTAGTTAAAGACAGTATACTTCCATTACTGTTTCTTAACACATTAAAGTGAGCTTTTAAAAAATTGCACTTTGTAATAATGGCACTTTAAAACATTTACTTTACCCTTTAAATCATTGTTTTAATAGTCTTTTGTCTTGCTTGAAATAAGTACACTTATTTTTGTGTTGACTAATATACCAAAGCATGTAAAATATTTTATTATAATTCTAACTGTAGTTTGTTACAAGGTATTGCATTCAATATATTTTAAAGGGCTCATATGACGTTGCTAAAAAGATCATTATGCTGTGTATTTGGTGTAATGCAATGTGTTTATGTGGTTTAAGTTTCTAAAAAACACATTATTTTCCACATAATGTACATTATTGTTGCTCCTCTATGCCCCGCCTATCTGAAACGCGTCAACTTTTACAAAGCTATTCGTTCTGAAAAGCGAGGTGTACGCTGATTGGCCAGATATCCAGTGCATTGTGATTGGCCGAATACCTCAAGCGTGTGACGGAAATGTTACGAGAAACGACAAACAACAAGCGCTACTCTACACTGCTCAAAACTCACGTTTGAATCGTCATTGGCAAATTCTTTAAATATAAAAAATGTACTTACAGGCTGTGAGTCAGAAGCGCCAGACTGTCCTTGCAAAGTTGGAACTGCCCCACTTTATAGAAGCGACCTCTGTGCGCAGACGCATTGTAGGCTACTCTGCAGGTTCAGGAAATAGTCCTCCATAAAATGAGCTGCACACATCTAAATATTTGGGTTAAACTGTTCTGGAACAGTGTTGTAAATACAACTTAACCACTGATTTCTAGTTGTGTTCTCTTTTGGAAGGCCAAACAAAGTAGTTTCACTTTCACAACGAAACACACAGCATCACACACGGCGGGCTTGAGTGAGCGGCGGCCGGCGGGCTTGCGGTAACCACATGTGAGGACCTTGGGCTGGACTCCGCTTCACGTAGACATGTGGGGGCGTGTTTAAACAAGGCATTTTAGGAGGGCGTGGACAAGTCTTACCTTTTATAAAGAATATCTCGTTGGGTTTGAGACTTTAGTCTTTACAACTTTAGGGATCTTATCTATGCACGAACAGCTTGTAACACTCCAAAGAGAAAGGACAATTTTAAAACGCATCATATGACCCCTTTAAATGTACTAAATTGCAACTTTATCATTTTGAAAACTGTGCAAATAATATTTACATTCATAACATATTTTAGAAATTACATTAATGTCATATAAACTCATTGGTCACTTTATTAGGTACATTTGTTCAGCTGTTTGTTAACGCTAATATATAATCAGCCAATCATATGCCAGTAACTCAATGCATTTACGATCTGCTGAAGTTCAATCCGAGCATCACAATGGGGAAGAAAACTGATTTAAGTGGCTTTGAACGTGGATGGTTGTTGGTGCCAGACGGGCTGGTCTGAGTATTTCAGAAACTGCTGATCTACTGGGATTATCACGCACAATCATCTCTGGGGTTTACAGAGAATGGTCTGAAAAAAGAAAATATCCAGTGAGGGCTGTTATTTGGCTAAAAATGGCTTGTTGATGCCAGAGGACAATGGCCAAACTGGTTTGAACTGATAAAAAGGCAACAGTAATTCAAATAACCACTTATTACAACCGCGGTATGCAGAAGAGCATCTCTGAATTCACAACAAGTCGAACCTTAAAGTAGATGGGCTACAACAGCAGAACACCATAACGGGTGCCACTCCCCAATCACCACCCATGTGGGTGCGGCTAACTAAACAACAACACCAAAGAAAAAAAAAAGAACAAAAAAAGCCTCTACAGAAAGCAGGAAAGAGTTAAAGTTTCATTAAGACCAGGTTGTTCAGATTTAACCTGAAAGATTCAGCAGCTTTGACATTGTAGTAGTTGTGATCAGTGTTGGAATACCTACGAGATGAATGAATTCGGTCAATTCCACAAACAGCTAAAGTATGAACAGAGTTATTTGCATCCTTAAAGGTGTCTAGCTACTGGAGATTAATATGGGTACAAAGTTGACTGTTTGTTTTACCAATGTATAGCCCACAAAGACATGTGAGTTGATAAACAACTTTAGTAGAACTGCAGGTAATAAACCTAGTTATTCTTTTTTTTTTTAAGCAAAACTAATAAATGTATTAACTTTATTAGAATTGCAACAAAAATAACAATGCCTACAGGAAAGGAAAAAAAAAAAAAAAACTTCAGTGCCTTCCAGAGGCTTGACCCATCCATCCACAGACATATCAAAATCTGCATGTACCAAATGGTCTCTAATGGTTAACTCTAGAGTGAACAAAAAGAGGTATATCATTAAATATATTCTTTCCAACACTGTCAACTGATAGCACATGCCAATGCTTTGAAATAATATATATATACTGTATATATATATATATATACTTATAGTCTTGATATTTTCACAAAAGGGCTCAGAAAGAGTAAGATCAGAAAGAAAACAGAAAAGTGTAAATAATAAAGAATACACAATAAAGAAAATACTCTGGACATTTGGAATTTTCACGATGTGATCAGTGTTGGAATACCTACGAGATTAATGAATTCGGTCAATTCCACAAACAGCTAAAGTATGAACAGAGTTATTTGCATCCTTAAAGGTGTCTAGCTTCTCATTAACTGGAGATTAATATGGGTACAAAGTTGACTGTTTGTTTTACCAATGTATAGCCCACAAAGACATGTGAGTTGATAAACAACTTTAGTAGAACTGCAGGTAATAAACCTAGTTATTCTTTTTTTTTTTTAAGCAAAACTAATGCATTTATTAACTTTATTAGAATTTCAACAAAAATAACAATGCCTACAGGAAAAAAAAAAAAAAAAAAACAACTTTAGTGCCTTCCAGAGGCTTGACCCATCCATCCACAGACATATCAAAATCTGCATGTACCAAATGGTCGCTGGAACGTGGCGGGTGCGCCGTAGCCTGACGACGACCCCTGGCGGCGTCAGGATGTCGTGCCGCAGGACGCTGGTCTGCCTGGGAAGAGAGGAGAACACATCAGAGAACTGACCGACCAGGTGAGGCCAGGCTGAACTTCCTTGCCTGCGATGACCCGGACCTGGGTCCAGCCATGCTTCGGCCTGTCGTCCTCGCATTGTACCTTTCCAAATGAGCCCCCTCCCGCCACCTGTTGGAACACATCATAGAAGAGGTTAGAATTTTGGGAGGGGGACTCACCTTCTCTCCCGCTGTCCAAGGCCAGAAGAACGGGGCGCTGACGAGGTCCTTTCGTAGGCCTCCTTCTTCGGCGGCCCCCTCTTGGGCTGGCAGGCTGCACAGCCGTGGCCAGCAGGTGGTCAAACCCGGGCCAGTCTCTCCCGATCAGCACTGGGACGGGAAGATCCTTCATTACCCCAACTTTCACAGGTCAGGCGCCGGGAGCGGCAGAAATGGTCACCCTGCAAGCTGGAACTTGTCGTGTGTCTCCGTGGACATCTCTTGTGGGGAGGAAGGTTTTATACTCCATTCGTGGGGCGAGAATATGAGACTGTACCAGAGTGACTGCACTGCCGGAGTCCAGGATGGCCCGGAATGGCTTTCCATTTACTTTCACATCCACTTCTGGAGCTCCAACCGGCAGGTCGCGGTGCACAATGCAGCCTGCTAGCCAGGTTCGTGCGGGAAGCGCGGGGGCCTCCTTCGGCATGGGCTCATCCCGCGGAGAGGGAGCTGCCGGCCTGCTCACTGGTCGCTGGGTGCCCTCCGGCACACGTCGCTCCTGGACCACCCTCCGGGGAAACGGTGTGATCCCCAGCACCCCGATGTTGGGCCTCATCCGCCAGCTCGATAGCCTCCACGAGCTCCAAGGTGGTGGTTGGGTTCCTCATTCCAACTGCCTGTCGGTGAGATCGGGGAAGGGCTCAGAGAAGATGGTCTATCACCACGCATTCCGCCACCTGCCTAGCCGATGGATCCCCCTCCAGCAGCCAATGCTGCGCGAGTCACATGAGTTCGGCGGCCTGGGCACGGGCCGGCAGACGGGGCTTATATTCTCATTCGTGGAAGTACTGAGCGGCACAGATAGAGGATAACCCCAGGCAGGCTAGAATTTCCGTCTTGACCTCCTTATACTGATCGGCGGAGGCGGCGGGAAGAGCGAAGTATGCACGCTGGGCTTCACCCGTCAGCAGGGGAGCCAGCACCCGTGCCCAGTCGTCCGTATGCCATCCTTCAGAGGTTGCCATTGTTTCAAACATCTGCAAGAAAGCTTCCACATCATCATGGGGGGTCAGCTTGGGTAGCAGCTTAGCGGGGAAGATTTCGTCCATGTTGGGGGAGGAGCGCTCGCCTGTGACAGAAACCCGGAGACACAAAGGAAAAAAAAAGGTGAGGTGAAGGAGATCGCTTGTTGGTAATTCTTCACCAGTGTCACAGAGTGAAGAATCACACGACAGGGATGGCTCAATAAATGCCCCGGAGGGTGGATTTATTTACAAGAGGGTGTGAAAAAGAGAAAGGTCCAGGTGGGAGCTCCGGTGCCGTGAGTGCTCTCTTCCCTCTTCCCAGTGCAGTGGGTCCATGCTGTGCTCCTGTAGGGCTGGTCGGTCACACGATGCTGTCTGTGGGAGAAATGAGAGGGCGGTTAATGCTCAGTCTCATGGAGAAGTGTCTCAAAGGTGGCAGGGCTTGCGAGGCTTATGTAGCCGCCACCTGATGAGCTGCAGCTGTGACCGATCATCCTGTGACTAGGACGGGCAGGTGTTCCTCGCTTGTTTCCAGGGCGACGCTGATGAAGCTTCGGGACGCTCGTCACAATATATATATATATATATATATATATATATATAGACTAGTAACATCAAAAGTTGCCAAACAGATGTTATCATTAAGGTCTCGAATATGTGACAAATGTTCAAGAAAGTTACCAGTATCTCTAAGATATGATGACAACGGAATAACTAAATGTTGAATATGAGCATCAATAAAATTGGAAAGGGGTTAAGTTAATGACCCAATTCCAGACACTATCGGTCAGCCAGGGACATTGATAAGAGACTTTAGGTAAAATATAAATCACTGGCATTATTGGAAACTCGCACGTTGAGTATGCTTTCTCAGTCTCACTGATATCTCCATATTCAAAGGCATTTAGAAATAAATTTGTCAATTTCTAGTATGAAACGTTTGACATGATCAAATTGTAGCTTTTTATAAAATTGATAATCAGATAGCTGTCTTCTAATTTCACCCACATAATCAGATGTGTTCATCAAGACCAGACCTGCCAACTTGATGACCACATCAGAGTTTTTACTCAAATTGTGAAGGGCTTCATTTTCAGCCTTAGTGATGTTATACCTTATTTTGGAATCAGGAGACTGAAAAAGTGACTCCACATCTCGTTCAACCAATTTCCAAAAAGTAGTATTAGAAGCACTTGTAGTCTGAGGACAAAAATAACTTTTGGGTTTGAATATTGGTCTACTATGGACAGCACTATCTGCAATTAACTACATTATGATCATCCCTACAAAATAATTGTACAAAAGAGTTTCAATTTGATAGTCCAAAAAAAAAAAATAAACAGTTCAATCTTTGTCTGAAAGGGACTATTACAATGTGGAAGCCGCTGGATATTTCAGGTTAAAACTGAACAATCTTTTAGTCTTAATGAAACTTTAGTAAATCTTTCCTGCTTTCTATAGATTTTTTATTTTTTTTTTACTTTGGTGTTGTTGTTGTTTAGTTAGGCCCACCCACGTGGAGTCCAGTATGGACTGAAACGCTTTTGCCTTTTTATTTTGTGTATGTGTGTGTGTCTGCACAGTCACATTTTTGTTAGTGCACTTTAGTTTTTGTTGTGATTTCCATGTAAATCTTCAGCAATACATTTTTGTCCAAACTTTGCATTTATTTATTTTCGTGTGCAGATTCCTTATTTTCTTTTCATAGTTTGACGTTATGGACAGCGCCACAACCAAGAACTGTGTTACGAGAATTAGCAATGCTGGTGCTGGCAAGTAAACGTTCCGAGACAGATGCAGTTGCAAATAGTAACCTTTGCAAAGCCCCAATAAGCCAGATAATCTTAGTTTGAAACAATTTGGAGAAAAACAAAACAAAAAAAACTTACTTAGGGGAAGACCGTGAGGCTGTTCCTTCTTGTCTCCTTAAATGTACTCAACAACTGAACGTTGGGGATGCGGAGCCATACCATACCCAAAGGGAGGTGACATGTGGAAACACGTATGGACTTACCAAGGGAGAGAACAACATATGGAAGGTCACCCACAGTAGTTCCTACTCAAGGGATTGAACAACTAACAGTGCGGGGATGAACAGAGAAACTGCCCAGGGAAAGACATAGGTTTTCCAGAAGGGAAACCATACTGTGGAAAAATTCTGAAATACCCGCAAGGAATCTCATGTATGGGCACCTAGCCCAGTTCAAGGGCTAACCAAAAGGCATACAACACAAGTACTGAGCCCAGCGTTACGTCCGTCCTCTGAACCTTAACGCCAAAGGGAGCTGGAGGAACTCGACCAGTGACCAGTGCTCCCATTTGTGATGGCTACTTTCCATGTCACAAAGCTCGAATCATCTCAAACTGGTTTCTTGAACATGAGTTCACCATAATCAAATGGCCTCCCCAATCACCAGATCTTAACCAGACCCCATCTCCACTATTGAGATGTGGTGGAATGGGAGAACAAATGAACCCTTTCGTCCAACCATCAGGCCGCTGTGAGCTAGAGAGACTTCTATTTTTTATTTTTTTCCCCCTTCTCATTCAGTTTTCTGTTTCACTATGAAGTATGGTACAATACTGAAGCAAAGCTGGTTCATGCAGACTTTAAGGTCATACTTAAATGGGTCAAAAAATCACTCTAAATTTCAGCTAAATGCATTTAATATAAACTTAAATTATAAGCCATTTTCATTTATTTAACATTAACGTGCAAGCTAACAGGATACCATGTAGTTGATTTAATTGAATAATGCAGTTAGCATGTTTCCAAGCTAACATTTGATAATCTAATAAATACAAATACTTATGACATTTTTTAGGTGAAATAGCCAACCATCTCTTGCTTTGTCCGCCATCTTGTATTTATTTATTTTTCATCCTCATTGCCTGGTAGAGATACATGCTATATTTGAATTTAGCCAAGTGTGGTATGTTAGGGAGCAGTATAACTGCAGCCTAATTTTTGGAACAGCCTTTGCATTGAAGGCAAACTTATGATGCATTAAATGCTGTCTATTGTGGCAGATCACTGGGTCTGTTTTTAACAGATGCCCCTGTGTGTCTTTTCCTCTTCTTACAGTTCCTCACCGCTACAGTCAGTTTCCTCTCCTGGCAGCCTCAGTGCTCAGACAACAGCAGCTCTGCGTTTGACCTTGCGGTTCATGACAAATGGCTGAGCTAGCATGGCAGGCCTGGCTTTTTTCAGCTTCTCTTTCTGCTCAAATATGCATCGTTAAAATGGAGATAGAGATTTGCTCTGACAAACACATGCTCTTGTTCTTCTTTTTAAGAATAATATTGGCGGTATCAAGGTGCATGTCAGAGGAGGTGAGAGGGTTAGATTGTTGAGTTTTATGCACTTTTCCCCTTGTTTCCCTTTAGGCAGTATGTTTGTAACTAAAAAAATAATAATAATAATCTACCGCATTACTCCAAATGAAATCTTTGCCGCAGTTGATAGCAAAATATCTGGTAACAATAAATAATCGAAATATTCTTAGTGTCAGGAGAATTCATCAGCTGAACTATTCAATTATCATTTCCAATGCTTCCCAATCATTCTAAGCCAAGAACTTGCAATTAATAATAATAAAAAATAAAATTATATAGATATTAGATAATAGATTAGATATTACTGTGAGACATAGCCACACAAATTCCCTACAGGATTTGGGTCATTTTCTCACTTCTAGAAACATTGTGATATTGCATGTCCCCAGCTAGCTAGCATCACTGTGATTGATGATGCAAATAATGTCATGAGGCTCAAAGAAGTTAACTTTGAGACTGAAGTGATGCAGTCGCTCATGGAGATAAATATACCTGCAGCATCCTTAGCAGTGCTGTTTCTGTCACAGCGAAGCATGCAGTCCTTATCTGCATACTAATTGGTTATGTTTGACATGGATTTATTCTGCTCCCCTTATTTGATGGGATTAGCTCACTACCCTCCAGCGCATTTACACGTTCTGAGACATTTTCTCACATTTCTCTACATTGCTTTTTTTTTTATTTTATTTACCACCAGTGAATCTGCTTGTTACTAAGTCGATATCTACCATTGAATTTACAAAGTTGTGCTTTAAATAAGGTTGGACATTATGGTTGGACATTAAACAGGTGGCTAATTTCTCAAGCCAGTGTTACTGTGTCGAACAAACTGCATTTTATAAAATAGCAGTAGTAGTATAGTAGTGATAATGATGGTAATAATAATAATAATAATAAATGGTATTATTATTATTAAGTAATATTAAAATAACTAAACATTTCTACTGATTAAGAATAATAATCATCATCATCATTACCATCACCATAAACAAAATTATTTTATTCTTATTAATGTTATTAATATTGTTAGTAGTAGCAGTAGTAGTGGTAATAGTAGTATTAATAACAACAATACTGGAAAAATGTACGTTTCACTATTATTATTATTAATGTTATTATTATTATACTGAAAATACTGAACAACGTATATTTGACTAATAATAATAATAATAATGTTCTTCTTATTCTTCTTATTATTATTATTAAATATTAGTGAAAAGTAAAAATCCTTTTTTTCTCCAAGTTCACATTTAGGTCTCACTTTTAGTTCTTCTAAATGTGGAGACAGAGTAACGGTTTTCTACAGGCAGCAAGTGTGTAGGCAAAACATGTCTTTGGATGCTGTTTCAGAGTGATAGAAGGTATTTTTTAATTTTTGATATCTCGGCAGCACAGATATGAGATATTAAATGTTTATCATATCACAGTACAAACTGCAACTGAAATATTTGTCAAAAACAGTCACAATATTATTATAGAATCAATAAATCACAGAGCATTACAAGACCGTAGACATGTGTGTTAGAAATGATAAGCCAATAACAAACTAGAACATGATTGTGACAAGTGGGGCGGGGGTGGGGCCGAGAGACATGAGCCGTGGGAACGGAGCGAGGCCGGTGACACGAGTGATAATGAGCATTATTAAAGTTTTATGTTTAAATGTTTGCCGGTTCCCGCCTCCTTCTTCCCTGATCTACGAACTTTGTTACATTGATATATATTACAACCTCACTTTCCCAAAGTCTGCTCTTCTGCTTTGGAGAGCAAACTGAATCTGAGAAAAATGTCATAGGGTATCTACCCTGCTGACTGAAGACTAAAGCGAACAAGAACTTGTCCCCCTGTAGTCTCTGGGCATTTCAATGCAGAGTCTTCAGCTAGTACAATGTGGCAAGCTCTGGCTACATTTTGGTCCAGTTTACATGACCACCGGCCAGCCAATGTTTTTTTCTACCAAAGGCCCCTGTGGAGCTACATAATAGTGCTGTAATATAGAATGTAGAGTCCCAGGGCAAACACAAATCGATGGGACCTTGATTTGTTGTTCTAGTCTTGTTTAGGCTTTCAGCCTTGATCTGTCTCAGAGTTTTATCGGTAACAAAAGCTCTTTGTTTACAGCAAGGGCCCAGGGACACACTTCACTGGCATCAAGATTGCTTTCCAGACTCGCATTTTGCGCCTCTAGCATCGCCTACAACTAACTTTTTCCTGTTTGGTGAGGAAGCAATGAGCCTCAGTTAAAACTATTGTCTTGCTAGTCACCACACACCAAGAGTTTGGTGTTCCTAGATGTTTGTAAAGCTTATTTTAGGGGCTGCATCCTGTGAAAATGGTTGATTGACTTCTTGGCTTCAATTACAGTCCTTCATACATTTAGCTCTTCTATCTAAACACAAGGTCTATAAAATGCACAGTTGTCAAGGAAACCATCCGAAGCAGTGAAGTCAAGCAGTAAGTGTCATTGTATACAGACCAGACCACAATGCCAGGGAATCTAAAGTGAGGCATATAATAAATAGTGTCATTGTGATGCTCAAGATGCAGTGATTGGATCTGAATACTAATATCTTCAATGTATGCTTGTTTACAGAGAGCTCAGCGAATGGCTTCAAATCTAATCAAATTAAACAGCTAAGAAATTGTTGTCCCCTGAATGAAAGGTACGTAACATTTCTTTCTAAGCTCAGATTCGTATCACATTTGAGTTCCAAATCCCATTTTAAGTCAATCAGTGAGCTGAGCTGAGTTTAATTTAGTTTGAACTCAACATCTCTAGCGACGTACCCTGCATGCTGATTAAGGTGTCCACCATGACACCGGGGCCACAGGAAGATTTAGTTTAACACTGAAACACGTTACTTGACTAAGCAGTAAAACATAAGGCTTTAGCTCAACTGAGGTTGTAGTGAGAGCACCTGGGCGGTCGGTCTACAGGATTCTGAGATGTCTATGTGTGAAAGGTGTATCACATTATGCGCCACTACATGCGTGAGTGCCTTTGTGGGGCATGAGCTGCATACATGAGTGGCATTAGCATGGATCCTTCTCTCTAGCCTTCTTCTCTATCGGGGCTGGTAAATTATTGTGAATTAATTATACAAAAAACAACGCTATGCAAATTACATACTTGGATAGTTCTTCAACGTCAGGCACTTTAATATCCCAGGGGTTGATTTATTTTTCTTTCTTTTTTTTAAACAATACACTAACTGTTTTAAATATTTAATTTTATTTTAATCATGACAACTCTCTGAAGATTTTAGCATGGTGGATATGACAATGTTAATGTATTTGGTCTTGGTGGAACAGATCTGTTACGTTGCTGCTTAATTGCTGCTGCTGTTGGTTATTGCTGTAGTTGTAGATTGTTGCTGCTGCTGCAAGCAAGTACAGGAACTTGCTACTGCCAATGCATACGGCGATGTGGTGCCATGAGTATTTAAGACATACTGCTGCTGCACAAATAGCATATAAAATAAAACATAGCAGATCTATACAGGTGGAGCTGGGGAAGGTGGAGTGTTTCAGAGAAAAGAGCGCTGCAGGAATCTCTAGTGAATGCTAGCCAGCCATATAAATGCAAGGCAGTAAGCTCATTGGCTGCATATGCAGCATGAACCAATCAGCCTGTGCCAAGTTGTTTAACTCTCTGAATATCATCAGTTATGTTAACAACCCATCAGCCTGCGCCATCTAGAGTTTCATGACTAAACTATATATTTATGTGAAAATCACATTAAAATTGTCTTTTTCCGTGACTGTTATGTATAGATGTAGAGCTTATATATTTTAATGTCTCAATCATAATTATGATTATGGGGCAGATTATCGATTTATAAAGACACATAATTCCTTGAACAAAACTATGTTATGACCTCACAACACTTTTACCATAGTGCACGATTTGTAAGATAATTTTGAGGCTTGAATCAAATTAGCAGCCTTTTTTGACAAAGTATAATTTTTGGAAGCTCACCTGGTACAGCATTTGTACGCTTGAGTATGAGTCCCGTGAATCATGAGCCATAACAGAGCTCAAAGGTTGCTTCAGCAAATGTGTTTTATCTCACATTTGCTTTTGTTAACACACGATAATGTTCTGTTTATTATAAGCACATGCTAAAGTTATGTAGTCTGTTGCTTTAAATGGTCAAACTCTTTACAGCAGGATGAATTCTGATTGGCTCAATGCTCTTATTGTTCATTAGCTGTTGTAGAGATTTTTAGTGCCACTTGCTAGACATTTCACTTTGAAAGTTTTGTGAAACATGCAAGAAGCAAAGCCATAACATTTTGCATAAAGGCCCACAGGCATGCATTTCCAATTGGTTGATTTTAAAATGTATTTGAATAGAACAGTTATGTTAAATTAATCAAATAATTAAATAAATAAATAAAATATTACCAAAACCCAAAACATGTTAAAGGTTGTGTGTGCATGTATGTGAATGTGTGTATATCAGTGGTACATAAAGTTGTGAGAGTTTGATTCTAAAGTCCACAGGGCCAAAAGTGCCAGTAGTTGAAAAAATAAATAAATAAATAAAATAAAATAAATCTGGCGATAGTAGCAATTCATGCTTGAAGTACAGACTTTTAACTTTTAAATTAAACTTTTTAATTGATTGGCAGCCTGTACATTTAAGCACTTTAGTACTCAAATATAGAAATGAGAATGAGCTGCAATAATGACGAAATATGTTCTGTCTTCACTTTTCTCACAAGGAGTCTTCTAAGGATACTACCGTTAGTTGAATATCCTGGCTATGTGAGTATAGAGTGTGATTGTGGAATTTTCTCTCATAGATGATATTACATAAAAAAAAAGTGTCCATGGGGCTGACACTACAGATGTGGTGCTCTGAAAGTGTGTTGCACCTCGTCACAACTACAAAGTTTTTATCAGTTTGCAGAAGAGTGAACATGTTTTGATGCAGTTTCTTTGTCTGTTTATGCAAAGCAAGACAATGCAAAGGTAATTGGTGAAAACCTACCAATGTATCAGTGGTGTGCTGTGGCTAGCACTGAATTTCCATTTTACTCTTTTTAGACCCGTATTTTTTAAATAAATACATCTCATGGGGCAGTTTCTGTGATGTCAGTGCAAGTTCTGCCTTCCCGTTGTACTGCGAAATCCACAATAATATGCCATAATAGACTTGCAGCGGACCATATAATAGAAAGTTTGCCCAAAAGTGAGTTTGAAAGTGACATCACATGGTTATAACTGTCATCTGAAACATGAGCCTTCTTGAAATGCATTTCCAGTATTTATGAGCCGGAATCAGCCCTCCATACACAACACGCCCACCCAAATACTTCCTCCCAACTTAATGCACTTGTTCTTCAAATGCATTATTGATCGGTCTGTTACGCTATATTCGTCTTTCCACTCGTCTCTTTGTACATACATCGGTATCACCCGCACAGCTGTCGTGCACTTTGTTGCAATGGTCACCATTCAAGCACCTTTTTTTAAGAGCAGTGAGTCAGCACTTGAGGTGTAATTAAGGAATGCATTAAACAGCAAAAAGTACCTTTGTGCTAAATGAGGTTGTGTAACTGTGGTGCTATAAAGACTATTTGAGAGGAAATAACTGCTTTCATAAGAGTCAGAAGTTATTTTTAAAATAATAATTTAACACAAAATAAAATATTGTCTGTATATAATCACACTTCTGTATTTTGAACCTGTCTTTGGCTTTAAACTGACTTTTTCTTTGTGTAGAATAAAAAATAAGACATTTTGATGAAACTCAGTGCAGCTCTTTTATACACAATGAAAATAATATGTGCATATATGTATACTTTTTATGACTTTGATATATATGTTCAATATATATATATATATACATACCTGTATATATAGAGAGAGGGAGAGAGGGGGTGGGGATTTCCCCCTCTCTGGTCTATGCATCCCTGCCACTGTTGAATTATTTTTATCTCCGGTGGTGATTAAAACAAACATCCCACGAACAGCGCCGAAGTCCAGATCTGAATCAAATTATTTGAGATATGTGATCCGATTGGAGCGCTTCGAAACAGTGAATAATTTTGCGACGCAATGGTTTAACTGATTCAGAGTTTCAAAAAGCTCTGTTGATACTGTAAATGTTCTTTGCTTTGACACACATTATCTGGTACTTGCCTAAAAAGTCGGGTTTATGATGTGCTTTGTTAACAGATTACACTAACATTAGGTTACTTTAAAGCCTTGCTCTGAAAAAATAAATAAATAAATAAATATATATATATATATATATATATATATATATATATTTGTGTGTGTGTGGGTGTGTAGGGTGTGTCTGTGTGTGTGTGTGTGTGTGTATGTGTGTGTGTTTATGTATACAAATTTCTGAAGTCATACAGTAACTTTGTGTGAGAAATATACCAAAATTTAAAAGTTAGTTCTCCCAGAAATTAAAATGTCATCAATTACTAAACCTCACGTCATTGTAAACTCGGTATGGGTTTCTTTCTTCTGTGAAACACAAAATAAGATAATTTAAATAATTTGGTTTTATCAGTATGATGCAACATATCAAAATTTAAGCAATTATTCACTCTTAAATCAAATAAACACACCAATCAAAACATACAAAAATGACAAAGTATGTAGAGAGCATAAATTTGGTTATTCACTGAAAATCTCTCAAATCGTATTACCGCATGAACATTTTCAAAATATATATATAATATTCATACTGGACAACTTTAGAACAACATGTTGAGATGAGTAAATGCCAGAAATTTTATTTTTGGGTGAACTATTCCTGGGTGAAGGTTTTACTCTTTCCACATTTCCCTGATGTCATTAGTGTGTACTTGAAGTCATTGGCCTGTCAACAGCTTGAGAATATTTCAGCACACTAAAATAGGACAAGCGTAGTCACATCTCAAAATAATTGAAGTCACGTCATCTGAAAGTGGGCGGAAGGGCAGTCAAAACTTCACGTGGCAGTCAGGCTCAGCATTTCCATTTGTACACAGCTATAGCACATGATTAAATGTAATTGGGCTCATCATCGAATCCCCTATCACTGCCTACAAATTAATCTAGATCATGCTATGCAAATACCCCAGGGAAAGTAGGCCTGTACTGTATACACAGACCAAAGAACTGTTGCCAGTTAAACGTCGGCTGAATTCAAACTGACTGAATTGTCTGGTGCATTAGTAAATGGCGAGCTGGCTGGGTCTGTATGATGGCGATTTGGATGGATCTGCATGATGTAGAAAATGGTCCACCATTCAGTAAAACTGGGAAAAGAGTAAGCGCTAAGGCATTTTACTGCAATATTAGGATTTGATCAAACCCTCCCCCCTTGATTTGAGCCAACAAGAGCACAGATACATGAGCACCAATCTGACATTATTCAGCTCAAACACATTGTGTTTTAGGCACTTATTTGGTACTAGCACAAAATATGATCTGTGAGATAGCAATTTTGATGTTGACCAGGATGTTGTTTCATAAACACAGGAAGAACAGAAAGTCCATGAATTGTGGGAACTCATGCATGCATGCGTGGAAACTAGCCCACATACATCCTGAATGCTGATCGCATTATCAGACCCTTATAGTGACGGATCTGCCAAACTGAACAGATAATGTCATAAAAATTGAGTGATGATCATCTGATCCAGGGGCCAATGCTCTGTTGGGTTTGGCCCAGGAAGAGCAGGAGATGTCTGAGGAGGGTGAAGAAGCTGAGGCTGAGCCCTCCCAATCCTCCTGCCCTGTGTAGCGTCTGGAACACTCCAACACACAATATATATTTTGTTAGCTAGATTTCACAAATACTTTGTAACACCCCAGGACGCCGAACAAGACCCTGGTTTCATGGTAACCCGATACATTTACAACCTTGTGGAATGCGAGCCGGCTCTCATTCTGCTTTCTCCAGAAACAAGGGGTACAAATGCACACGAGAAATGGACTGTTCTACTAATTAATTCATAGGAAAAATATGATGAACTACTGGAGGTTATGGATCGCGCCACGGTGAGGCTTGACTTGCCGTGGAAGCGGGCCAAGAAGATGACGCCGCGAGGTCGTCTCGACGAGCGTTATCTGTCTGACCATAGCCCTCCAGCCCAGGTGAGCTTTTCGGTACCTCCGTCAAGACGGTGGTTGAGAAGTTCAGGGAGGCGAAGGCACGCTCTGCGGCCTTCAAAACCTTCATTTCACGAAGGTTCAGGTCTGAGCCCGAACAACTCAGGGGACCTGGCCCGTCTCGGTCTGAGGATCAGAGATGGGCACAGAAGGCTAGTGTCTCGGCTCGCGCTCCTCCCCCACCTGCGGGTAGGGCTAGGAGGAATCTCGGGTCAAAGGGAGGTAGGCAAGACCTGAGGGAGGTGATCCAGATGAGGCGTCAGAGCTCTCGTCCGGACCAGAGTGATACCTGAACATCTACTCATCTCCCTCGGGGGGTTTAGCGTCTGCCCTTATCTTCCCCTTCCTAATTCCCCTGTAACCACCATCATCTCCACCTGACCAAGGTTAGGTAGGAATCTCCTGTGCCTGCATTACAGTCTCCTATGCTGGACCTATGATGTTTTCTGTTGGTTCTGTGTCTTACATAGTAACCACCTTACTGATGGTCCGGACTAGAGGCTTCTTCGGACCTTGGTGGGTGAGTACGATCCATTTTGAATATATATTTAATGCGCTGGTGGTTGTATGAATTCTGTCTGCTATCCTTCTTTGCAGTGTTTTCTGAGACATGTATGTTCTTTCCTTTTCTAGGGTAGGTCCTCAGTGAGCACCCCCTCTGCTGGACTCAGAACCAGGTTCTCGACTTGCAGTGATGACCTCACTCGTCGAGGCTGTATCCAGTCTGTATGATAGCACTTTTTCCGGCTTCATGCTTCCTGGATCATGCGGCCAGATCACAGGCTTCTGCGGGAGCCTTCTTGGTCATCAGGCCCCCGGCACAGCACTGCAATTCTCCTGGACGTCTGGGCTGGGCTTATGCTTTAGAGGCTGCCTTGTCTGGTACGCCATATCCAGGTTTGCCCCGAGGGGCTTCCTGTGGACCAGGATATCCCCTCTCGCTGAGACGTCAAATGGGAAGTATGAGTGGTGTTTTGCGAGAACCCTTCTTGTAAAGTGCTATTGCAGGCAGTGCTCCCCTCGCCTCAGAGGGTTGTCTTTGAAGGCTGTCACTCCCGTTTGGCTCAGTACATCTGGGCATCTGTGAGCAGATGCTTGGGAATCTCTATAAAATCCATGCTATGGTAAGTGCACACGCTAAGCTTCTGTGCACTTTCTAAAATCCACAAGGTGGTAAGTGTGCACGCTGAGCACTTTGCGCACTTTCTAAAATCCACATGGTGGTAAGTGTGCACACAAATAACTTTGCACACTTTCTAAAATCCTGTATGGTAAGGGCTACACGTTATTAGCCTCGTTCCCTTTCTCTGAGTTGGCTTAGACCCCGGTACTCACCTTGGGCTCCACTCAACTAGTGTGTCTCTGTTGACACACTTTTAATGCATCACTCCCCTCACTGTTGAGGGTTATTTGTGAGCATGGTGCTTTCTTCTGAGCATTTGAGTTCTCTCCCCTTCTGAGGAGTTGAATTCCCCGCTCCGTGGGCTGTTCTCGTGGTGGTGTTTGGCAGTGCTCCCTCTCTATCAGAGGGTTGCCTATGAGCACGCTACCCCTTTTCTGAATTCGGAGTTCTCTTCTCACATGGAGAGTTGCATTATCTGTTCTTCCCAGAGCACCTGGAACCGGCAACATCAGGCGAACTAGGCCCTTCCTCTGCCTCCCTGAGTTTTTGGCTAAACTTGCAGTACTCTTACCCTTCTGATTTCTAATGAACATGCTGTAGGTCAAGCATTTGCATTCTTTCTAAAATCCTGTATGGTAAGGGCTACGTGCGGTGGCTTCGTGCCCTTTCTTGAGTTGGTTAAGCCCCGGTTCCACCTTGGGCACCACTCCACCTATCTATCCATTAGGATACCTACTTTAACAGGGTGTTGCTACTAGGGGTCTGTTGAGACAGTTCCTTGAGCAAGCTCACGCAGAGCAAGTGGTAAGCCCCTGGGTGACAGACCAAGACCTAGTACGATTGTAGGCACTTGGTCGTATCCCCTTAAAGGAATCTACTCCTGATTCCAAGCCTTGAGCTCTACCCCGGGCCCAGGAGTTCTGGCCCTAACAGGTAAGTATTTGGGTATGCAGCCTAAACCTTTGGCCATAGTGGATAATGTCACTGACAGCCGTCTTAACTCCCATGGCTATGGTAGAGTTGGTATTTAGTGCTCACTCCCCTCAGCATGGTGGTGTGGGTATACCGTTCCCCATAGCGACCCCTAGAGGATGCAGTTCGAAGTTCCCTTGAAAGGGAACGTCTCAGGTTACTTAAGTACGTCTCAGGTTACTTAAGTAACCATGGTTCCCTGAGTAGGGAACGAGACACTGCGTCCTCTAGGTTCCCTGCCATGCTTCGGACACAAGCTTCAGATAAAGAAGCGGATGACGTGTTCTCCTGGTGCCTATTTATACTGTAGTCGCACCGGTAGTGACGTCATAGGCTGTCACCGGCCAACATGTTGTTGGTGTTTTTTAAATGTATGCTTCAGACATGGGTCATGATGAGGCATTCCCCATAGTGACCCCTAGAGGACGCAGTGTCTCGTTCCCTACTCAGGGAACCATGGTTACATAAGTAACCTGAGACGTTTTCTGGCCAGTCCTTTCAGTCGTGGTTGAAGGATACAAGACCACAGCACTGGCCTCACGACCAACTGACGAGCCTATTACTCCACCTCGGCCTTTCACCGTAGGTCATCACTTCTGTGGTTCGCAGAGGTGTAAAGTATTGGAGTAAATGTAATTAGTTACTGCACTTGAGTATCTTTTTGGGTACTTTGTAGTTGTACGGAGTATCAAAGATTTTAGCAACTTTTACTCTTTACTTCACAAAATTTTGTAATGAGTGTCTGTACTCTTTACTCCACTACATTTAAAATGAGTGTTGCAGTTACACATTACATTTAGCATGGACCTAGCTTTTTCTGCAGCAGTTTATTTCTGCTACAAAAGACGTGATACTGCCTATTACAGGTCACTGAAAGTACTGCATCTTGTGCGTTTTCACCTTACTCACCCAAACTTGTCAACAAGGCTACTTTATGTGAATGCGAGTTCCTTAGCAAGTATTTGTGAATCAGAGGTGTTTTATATACGAGATGAGGACATGACTGCAGCCGGCAATGAGGCCCAGCACAGCCAGTGCAAGAAGGCTTCTGCTTTTTAATTTGACTTAACATTATTTTATTTATCCATTATACTGAAGAGACCTTTTTGAAATATATTGTTTTTGTTTGTTTGATAGTTTTGTTTTGTAATTTTGAGGTGTTCAGTTTTATTTTGGTTTTAGAAAATAAATGTGATTGCTCTCCTTACAAATCAACTCTTTCTTGTTTTTGTTTCATGCTCTCTGTGCCTTGCCCTGGACTTTTATGTCACTTCCTGTCTCCCGTGGTGTTTGTAGTCAGTTTGTAGTCTGTTTGTTCATTGGTTCCCCTTGATTAGTCTTCCCAGGTGTGTCTTATCTTGTTATGCTTGTTAGCCTCCTGTGTGTA
Source organism: Sinocyclocheilus grahami (assembly GCF_001515645.1). Classification (NCBI taxonomy): domain Eukaryota; kingdom Metazoa; phylum Chordata; class Actinopteri; order Cypriniformes; family Cyprinidae; genus Sinocyclocheilus; species Sinocyclocheilus grahami. The sequence continues at coordinate 81,826 of NW_015505787.1, forward strand.
TATATAGCCCTAGTTTTTCTTTAGTTCTTTGTGAGTTGTTGAATGTAGTGGTTGTCTGTTTGTCAGTCATTCTGTTCTTTGTTCCCTTTGTTTTTTTGCCTTATTGTTTGTTCTAGTTTTTCCATGAAATACCACCACATAGATCCTTGCCTCTGCCTGTTTTCCACAGTTTCTCCACAACGTTAGTTTTTCACTGGCATGTCTCTTTGACTAGTGCATCTTTGAGCCGATATTTAGTATAAGTAAAATACTTAAGTACTGTTAAAATCAGATACTCTAAGACTTTTACTCAAGTTGTTTTGGAATTGGTGACTTGTAAGGTGTAGTGGAGTAATTTTCACAGTAAGGTATCTGTACTTTTACTCAAGTATGGTTTTTAGGTACTCTTTACACCTCTGGTGGTTCTTATCCTTCTGGCTCCACCTTGGTCCATTGTCCTGTCGACTCCGCCTTCAAGGCCTTTGGCTGCGTCTGGGCCCTCCACTCCTTTATTTCTACATTCGGCTCCACCTTAGTCTCCAGCCCATATGACTTTGCCTTTGTTTTCAGCTCCCCTGGCTCCACACCTCTAAAGGCTACACTGCACTGGCATCATATGTCCGCCTGCTCTGCTGTGGTTTCTTTCTCCATCGGTCCCTCCATGGACTCTTTTGCCTGGATGTCCTGGCCCTCCATCTAACCCCCAGTTGGAAAATGCTCCCTCTCTGTTTCCAATGTTTGTTTCACTAGTTTGTTGTCATGGAGAGTAATTATGTTGCAGACCTGTTTCTTGTTAAGTTGTTCATTACCTTGTGTATTTTTAGCTCTCTGTTTGGTTCAGTCTATATTCAGTGTTATTTTTACGTGGTTGTGAAACTGTTGCATTTTGTTCCTCTTCATTACAGATTTCCTTTTATTTTGTAAATAAAGTGTGAAGCTGCTATTGGATTCATATACAATATTTCAAATAACTCTCAGTAATTTGCAACTACATGTCAATTAACTCTCATTAGAGTATCAGTAGATTAGGTCAAGTAGAATCAGTTGTCGTGTTCTTGTAAATCTACTTATTTCATGAGGTTTTCAAGGGCCATATGATTGAGAACAGTATAAGCAGAAATCTGAAGAATAAATATGTCAGTCTTTTCCATAATAAGCCAAATTGCAAGACCTTTAGTCACCATTCCACCATAGAGCTGTTAGAGATGCTAATGCAATCCCCTTCATGTGCCATTAACCTAATTTTAAGGTGAATTTTAAGCAATGCATGCAGTGTCACTGCAAATTATGTTATGTACTTAAGCTTGTTAGTTTAGTTTTGCTTCAGTTTACCATCAAGTAAAAAGAAAAAAAAAAGAAAAATCTTGAATACTCTTAAGTCTGCACATCATAGTTTTTGAGCTTCACAATCTTTGCTTTAGTGTCTTTCAAATATTAATATTAAAAAAAAAATACTTCTGTTTTTTTGTTAATAATGAATGATTATGAAAAACTACTTATTCCATTTCTTATTATTCTCTCAAGAATGAAAGCCATTTTTCTGTTTGTTTAATGTTCTTCATTACGATCAATGACAACCTAGACATTTTTATTATTTTAAACCCCACAAAGATCAAAATCAAAATTCATTTTAAATGAAAAAATTAAAAATATCACTGTCAGGTGACAGTACTCCCCCTCCGGCCAAGCACGACCTTGCACCGACCAGGGCGGCGACAACAGAGAGAGGAGCCATGGCAGATCAGACGGATGGAGGAGCCTGGACGGAAATAGAAGGAACCAGGGCAGACCAGACGGCGGGAGGAGCCAGGAGAAACTTGGAGCAGGAGGAGGAGCCAGGCGGGACCCAGACCGCAGTCAAGAATGTGGCACATGGAGGAAGGAGCCATGGTGGAGGAAGGGCTGATGACTCCAGGGGACCGACCAACAGCGGCGGAGCAGGTGGTGATGGAGCCTGAGCTAGAGATGGAGAGCCGTTGAGCCAGGGTGACAACGAGGATCCAGTGGTCCAGGGTGGAGCCGATATGCATCTGGCGACCGTGGCAGCTATCCGGGAGTCCGCGGTGGACCAAGGTGGAGCTTGTGCACCTGGTCAGACGATGCCTGAGGCTCTGAGGTAGAGGTCTGCATTCCCGCAGACCCAACCAGATTATTTGCGCCATGGGATTAAATTCCCGAATAAAACGCGGTAGCAGTCGGTAACGCAGGTGTAATTTGAATGGGAGCAGGCGGACTAACAATATCCTGTTCCCGGCGTTCATTCAGAACAGTATATCTGTGCTTTATTCTTATTGACCACCGGAACAGCCTGCACTTGGATTGTTATGGAAGCAGGCTTTCTGCATCACGTGCTTCATTTGCGTGGTCTGTGCACAGCATGTGCATAACGATGCTCAGAGCAGGCTGTACCGGTGGTAAATATACAGCCCTCAGACAGAACAGGCAGGCTGTTGATGAGTGACAGAGCAGAATAAGGATGGAGCAAAGTGTGGATGCGCTGTCCTTGAAGGACGTTCAACTCGGTATTGTTTATATTTTGCTTAGCCTATAATTTTAAATGACAGATGTCATTTATTTTTCTCTGCGAAACTTTTCCTACGGTTTTAAAACAGAAAAATGTCAAACATATTTAGTATTTTGACAAGACGAATACAAATAGCTAATAGGCTATGTGTCACACCACAGGCCGAAGACAAGGGATTAGTGTAAATAACAGGTACGTTTATTGAATGAGTTGCAGGTAACAGCTGGAATGGGGAGTACTGACACATGGAATGGTTCTGGGTTCTTGTCTGAGGTAACCAGTGTTAGGATGGGATAATCTGGATTTGTGCAGGAGTCGAGGACAACAGGATCGGAAGAGCATCTGAGGGTAAGTACAGACATAGCATGAGTAATTCTGGTAAGTGAACTGTTGACTGGACGATGAGTGTCTGAGTGGAGCGTGCTTATAAAGGAGTGCTGATTGTAGGCTGCAGGTGCGAGTGATAAATAATCAGGTGACTAGGATCTGGTGTACGTCGGGGCTGGTGACTCTGGTGATGATAGTGATTATGATGGTGCAGAATCCCTGACACTATGTTTGTACAACCTACATTTTATTTTCTCTCTGCAACACTTTTTTTCCCTATTGTGTTGCATAAAATATTAAACTAATTTTGTGTCTTAAGATAATTCATATAAATTCAAGTCAAAGTCAATAAATTCAAGACTCTTGACAATACGAATAAAATAAAATACAATTTTGTGCAGACTAAACTTTTATTTGTTAGCCTATCTCTCTTTCTTTCAGTAGCAGAAATTTAAATGTGAGATCATGGAAACGAGATCTAAATTTAGCGGGAACGGTCGGGTAGGGAAGAAAATTATTCTAAGCGGACAGCGGGTGAACAAAGAGTGAATATATAGCGGGAGAGGTTGGGTGCGGAATATAACCTTGCGGGAGTGGGTGGGAGTGGGACTAAAATAAATAGTCCTGCGCAGACCTCTACTCTAGGGCAATCCTCAGCTCTGTCGCTCTCTTTGGTGATGGCTCATCGGTCGCTGCAGGCTTTGGTTCTCCATCTGCAGTGGGCTCTAGCAAACGCTCTTCGCAGCTGGGTGACGGTTGGCTGGGCTCTAGGTCCAAAATGGGGCTGATGTGTTCCTCATCAGTGTGGCAAATGGTGAATGAGGATTCGTTTCTCACCAGTACCCACTCCACAAAGGTGGCGAAATTCTCCCGAGGACCATCTTCGGAGGACCATGCTCTGCAACCAGTGTTGTGGTTCGCGTTGTAAAACATGCAGAGGTAGTCATCCAGGTAGCTGGTGTAATGAGCTAATTCAAGAAATAGTCTAGTATGTTCCTCGAGAGTGTGTTCCCCCTACTCCAGCAGGAGGAGGAATTCAGGGCAATCCATAAAAAAACCAAAATAAATACTTGCTAAAATGGAAAATAAACGTGGATTCAAATGTCGCTCAACCTTTCTTTTTGTGGTTGTACAAAAATAAAACAAAAGCATTACTACTAAATATGACATCACATAATATAAAGTCCACGATTTTTCCACCAGCAAGTTATGTTTTAGAGGGATGCAACATCTCTTTGTCAACAAATGGACTAATTAAACCATAATTTGCACTAGATTAAAAAGACAAACTGATCCTTAGTCACCTAATTTTTAAACATTATTGTGGTGAGAACACCATGCTTTTTTCCTACATTTGTGTATGTGATAGATACTGAAATACTGAAGTTTGAGCTCTCCGGAGAAGCTTAGTGTTCTCTCAGGTTATTAAGTTTTCTGTCAAACTGTAATTATTGAATCTTCAGTGCTGCTGTCATTTTTCACCAGCTTTAGCGCTAATCTCTCTGAACCCTCTCAAACACTCTGTTCACAAAGCAGATTGTCTCTCAGCACCATTAACAACCTTGCAAACACGTCCACTCCCTGGCATTGCAACCGCACTGCTGATTTCCTTAAAAGGATGATTGCATGAGTGCTAGAGATTAAAAACATTTTAGACCCTAGGCTAGTTTGCTTTGTGGAAAAACTGCTGGCCATTTTTTAAGTGATTTACTGGAATGTGTCAAACTTGCGCTTACACAGAAGGCCGGCATATAAGCAGCACTCTGTTTTCAAACAGCTAGGGAACACTGGGGAAAATAAGCTTTAGATGTTGTTAATAGAAGTGCCCTTTATTGCTAGGAATCTATTATGATTATAATAACCCTGTCACAGCGTGAAGCAGAAGAAAAAAGCATTCCTGTTATATTTCTAAAATAGAATTGTATGGATGAGTTTAAAGGAATAGTTCACCCAAAAATGAAAATTCTGTCATTAATTACTCACCCTCATGTTGTTCCAATCCCCGCAAGACCTTTGTTCATTTTTGGAACACAAATTAAAATATTTTTTGATGAAATCCATGAGCTTTCTGGCCCTCTATAGACAGCAATACAACTTAAATTTTCAGAGAATACTTTTTTGTGCACAAAGAAAACAAAAATAACGACTTTATTCAAAAATGTTTCTCCTTCGTAAAGATTCCACTGGAGGCGAGCATAGTCAGAACCCAAGTACAGCCTCATTTAAACAAGGTGAAATCCAAACATCCAAACAAACAAAGAAAGACTTGACTTGAACAGATTTGACTTGGTATGGCATGAACAGACTTGGCATTAACAAGAACTCACCAACAGAGGTACAGGGACAATACTCGACAAGAGACAATGGCAACATGAGGGCTATTTAAATCAAACAATAAGGGTCACCTGAAAAAAAAACAACCAATGAAAGACAAGACACATGTCTAAGACAACCAATGAGAACATGACACATTGAACAAAGAACCAATAGCAGGATAACATGAGGGAAAGGGAATCACATAACTAGACAGGAACCATGACAAGGCAAAATAAAAGACATGAAAACCATGAACAAGAAACAAAACCCAAACCACACGTTACATCCTTCAAGTAACCATCCTCCGCCATTATCAGGAGTACCACAACGCATGCGCGTGCATTCCTCTGCTCTGCGATAATGGCGGAGGACGGTGACTTGGAGAAGAAGAATTGTTGAATAAAGTCATTATTTTTGTTTTCTTTGCGCACAAAAATCACTCTCATAGATTCGTAAAATTACGGTTGAACCACTAATGTGACATGGACTGTTTTATCTATGTCCTTACAACGTTTCTGGGCCTGGGAACATTTCAGTTGCATTGCTGTCTATGGAGGGTCAGAAAGCTCTCGGATTTCATAAAAAAAATATCTTAATTTGCGTTCCAAAGATTAACAAAGGTCTTACGGGTTTGGAACAACATGAGGGTGAGTACTTAATGACCGATTTTTCATTTTTGGGTGAACTATCCCTTTGAGTCTATATGAAACGCCATTCACTTAAATATGCAACAGTGATTTATAACATCATAAAGGAAAGAAGTTATTTTCAGAGGCTCAGCAAGTTTTTTTTTCTTTTTTCTTTTCAAATAATGGCTACTGATGATCATTCTCCATAATACCAGAAATGTGTATTAAAACAGTAGATCCACTGGCCAGATGAACATGTCCCCTCCCCCACACCATTGGTTGAGCTGTTGCTGTGCCAGGCTGGTCAGAATGTGCAAACAAACAGAGCAATATTTTGATAGCACACAATCACAGTGGTACACTTTTTTGGGAGAATTCTGCATACAAATAGCTTGTTTATAGCTGTCGCTGCATATTAAGCTGGAATAGAAAGTTCTTTAAAATGGGGAAATTTACACACTTCAGCTTTAAAGAGCTCTGAGGTGTGAAATAGTTCACGGTATCTCTGCTTTACATATAATCTTCACTTCTTCTTTAGGATAACTATATTTCCTCCGGCAGCTCTTTTAACCTCCCAAATTGTACTTGCTAAGGAAACCTTGACCATCTGTGGCCTGGAGAAGATAACAGGACAGATGCACCCAGACATTGAAATTTACCCTTTGACTTTGCCCTGGAGATTACCACCCTTGATATGGTGGCTACCCAAGAGGATTGAAGGAGCTTTGAAATCTCAAATGAAGAGTTAGAGGAAGCTCAGCCTGTAATCCTCTTATCTGTAATTCATCAGGTCTTCTCCCCCTCCACACTTATTGCAGAATGACTTCATAGCTCTCTATGTCCTCTCTTCCTTTCTGTCAACATTTGTGTGGGTGCAATGGGCCCCTGTGAAAGCTAAGAAGTCAAGTCAAGTCACCTTTATTTATATAGCGCTTTTAACAATACAGATTGTGACAAAGCAACTGAACAGCATTAATTAGGAAAATAGTGTCAATAATGCAAAATGACAATAGTAAACACTCATTTTTCAGTTAAAGACAGTTCATCATTGAATTCAGTGATGTCAACATCCAGCTCAGTTCAGTTTAAATAATATCTTTGCAATCATGTAAACGATATCGCTGAAAATGAAGTGTCCCCAACTAAGCAAGCCAGAGGCAACAGCGGCAAGGAACCAAAACTCCATCAGTGACAGAATGGAGAAAAAAAAACCTTGGGAGAAACCAGGCTCAGGCGGGGGGCCAGTTCTCCTCTGACCAGACGAACCAGCAGAACGGAAAAATCAATATATTTGTTGTCTTGTTGCATCCCACATACTACAAGATCAAGATCCTAAGAGTGAGTATATGGTAGTGCTTTAGTCTGAGGGGTTGAATTTACTCAACTTTTGTGATTTAAATAGAAACATATATTGCACTAGGGGTACAGGTAGACTTTTTTTAGTGGGGCTCTGAAATACTACTGTGCCCCAGTAAAATATTACACAGAAATCCTTAAGTGTCAATGGGATTGATGCATACAGATCTATTAATCATTTTCTCTGATAATATTTTAGCAATCAAGTTGTTACTGGTGTCTGAAGCACGTGTGAATTGATTCAATTGGCATCTACATCATGGAATCTCATTGTCTGAAAGAAGATGCCCAGGCATGCCGGTAGTATGGCAATGAGTCTTTTTCCCATTTAGGGAACCGGGTTACATACAAAACCTAAAAATTTCCCTTTAGAGGAAACAAGACGTTGTAATCTTAAATGGATAATGGCAGTACACCACGCTACACCAGCATGCAAGGCAACAAGATCTTTACTACCAAGAGGTGTGGAATGTTCTGCAGCTCAGATGCCCATATGGGCAAGTTCACACTACAGGCCTTTAAGACTACCTGAACTGTGGTGCTCACACTAAAAAAAAGAAAAGAAAAAAAGTTTATTTTCATCTGTCATCATCTTGTCAAAGCAGCGTGTGCATACTACACAACACAACACTGAAGAGGTGCACAAACTACAAAACGCTGGTCAAGAGGCAGTCCCAACCAACCTTTTCTTACATAAATTCATGCAAGAAATTCACGCAAGTGATTACAAGATTTTTCCATTTATGCCATCTGCACCTTGATTGGTTGGACTAATTCCACCCTTGTTGCATCCCACATACTACAAGATCATGTGGTGATAATATCAAACAGGTTTGAAAATATTGCAGCATCTCTGACCACTCGAGACAGGCTCAGATCACATCGCTGACCTGATCATACTGAAAGAGCAGTTCAGTTTGAATCATTGGTCAGTTCACACAGCAGTTTCTCACTCTGAAATAGTAACAGGATATTTTGCATTTACATTTATATTTATTCATTCAGCAGATGCTTTTATCTAAAGTGCAAGAGAGAAAATAAAAATACAACATAATTAGGTGGATCATTTTCTACAATCCATTGTAGGATACAAAACTTGAAAATGTCTTTATTGCATGTGCAGATTGTGAATAAGTCTGTGCCACAGGTAAAGATGATTTATCCATTTATATCCAAAACTGTACTAAAAAGGGTATCAAAATATGGGCACCCTTTTTTGGTGGAGGATCTATGCCCCAGTACTGATGAAAGGATAGAAAGGGCCCTGTTATATAATGTATAAAAAGTTAATAATACAAAAAATTTATTCATTTGAACAGACAAAGTATGTGCAGACACAGAAATGTTATTAATTATGAATCATTTAGTCTGTTTAAACCCTGCCTCTTTCATAAATTCAACCTCAGGTTTGCATCTGCATCTACCGATCAACAACCGATAGACAGAACCAAGTCCAACCATGTTTTTCTTTTCTGTTTACCCTTCACTTGAATGTATCTCAATACAGAAGAAGAGATCTGTTACTACTTGTTACATTGCAACTTTAATGTATTTTCAACCTCCCTTTCTTTAAAAGTGAGTGTTTCCTGCAACTTGCATGTGTGTGGCAGTTGACTTGTGGTTTCAAACTGAAGTGGTGCCGTGACCCGACAGCTCTTCTTATCATTTTGAGCAAGTTCACTCACCTACACCCTGCAATGTCACTGACAGAGTCAATCTTTACCTCATCCATCACTCACCTTTTCGTCATCTCCCTCCCTTTCCCTTTTTCTCACTCCTTTTCGCTTCCAAACTTGTGTTTGCAAACACTTAGAGGTTTATAATGAACCCGCAGGGGCTTCTTAAGATTAAATTAGAGGCTTAAATAAGCACCTTAACATGCTTTCCCTAGTTTCACATAAAAATCTGTTCTGTCTAATTTTGAAGACTGTGTAAAATATCTTAATAGCAGCAGCAAAGATGTCCACGTTGAATGCCAGACAGACACAAAACACTCAAGGATTTTCATTGCTCTTATGAATGACTAGTTTAATTCCTTAAAAAGGAATCTCAAATTCTCAAATCTCAGGAAATAATTTTTCAGCATTCTGAAAAACAAACAGCATTAGTTGAGATTATGTCTCAGAGTTATTGCCGTCTGAGGAAGTGTTTTAGGTTCCCAGCGTGAGCTTGACGTATTATTGCTTATTAGTGCCTGTTTGTAATTCAACAGGTCCAATTTAATCATATTATCTGTGTAAACAAATTCAAGCTTATTGTTGATGTGCCAATCAGCAAAAGAAGAGAGACTTGATATACAGGAAAAGCACTCTGCCTTTAGAGTGTTTCAATAAATAAAAAGCAATGAATATAAATATATTTTTTTCTCATGCAGTATAATCATTGAACCACTGCCTATATTTCCTTTGGTTAAAAGATGATATTAAATATTCATGAACCTTTGAGTTTATGAGTTAAAAAGAAAACAAAATATTGATGTATTCTTATTAATCTAACCAGACACAAATAGAATAACACAGTGATGTGAATCATCCCATAAATTATTTTCCATCTCAGTGTCAACATTTTTCTCTTTTTACCTCGTCTTAAATGAACAGAAGCAGAAGACTCAAGCAGCCTGACACGCTGGCACAAACAGACAATAATTGTTCCTTGGGAGTAATTGGGTTTTCAAAGCTCGCTGACATGAGAGAGACTTTTTTATTTGTTCAACCCAATGGAATAGAGTACAACGCCGGGCATCAAACAAACAGCACTTCTGCTCAAGCATGAATAGTCTTGCCACAATGGCGTTTTTCTACTTTAAGCCAAACCTCGAAAAATGTGAATAAAATGGGATGCCTCTTTTGTTTTGCCTTTCAATTCAGGTTCACTGGCATTGTATTTTCTGAGGAATTGTTGTGTAGTTTAACTTTTCTCAAATACAGCAAGTGGGGTCTAAATTTTGATTAGTTACCTAGTGCATTATTTTAAATATTTAATATTCATTTAAATTAATTTGCCATTTCTTTTACATTTTTACCAGTAAATAAATAAATATAGAAACAAGAATGTATTATTATTATTATTATTATGTGGCATTCTGGCAATTATTTCTTGTTTCACTTTATCTTACACTACATATTTTTGCGAGCTGCATTATAGGTGAAAGCTTGAAAACAATGTGCATAGACACAGGGCAGACACATCAGAACAGGATGATAAACAGTAGACATTTAAGAATGACGTCTCACCTGTGGATGCATTATTAAAGACTGGAGGACGGAGAGTGAGAGATAACGAGCTCAAGACACTGTAATGAGGCACTGCTCTACCTAAAGGCCAGATCCGGACATGTAACTGGGCAACAGCAAGTCACCTCCACAGATATTCAACATCAAGCATTAGTATCACAAAAGGAGTATAAGCCCAACATACCACAGATCTGTGGTATAATAAATCATGGCGGTGAGGAACAGAAGAACAGAGAAGTAAGTTTGCATGCTATGGACAAAGAATTCATATTAAACAGGCTTGTGATCACATCATTACACTTATGTGACCCATCTGCAGTAGGTGCATTGTTGTCAGTACATGTTCAACTGATAAATATCGTCTGGACACATAGGCTGTTTCTGAAACAGCGCAGCTGCTGTTCTGCCTCGAAAATCTTTATATAAATTCCAATAAGTTTGTAAGAATGTTCCTAAGTGCAATTCTTGATAAATTCTTAAGTTCTGAAAATATTTTCTTAAGATTCTTTCCCCCTTCTTCTTAAAGGAATAGTCCCCTCAGGCTGTCCAAGATTTAGATGAGTATTTGGAGAAATTTAGCTTTACACCACTTGCTCACCAGTGGATCATCTGCAGTGAATGGGTGCCGTCAGAATGAGAGTCCAAACAGCATAAAAAACATCACAATAATCCACACCACTCCAGTCCATCAGTTAACATCTTATGAAGTGAAAAGCTGCACGTTTGTAAGAAACAAATCCAAAAAGATGAGTCTTATATCCATAATATTATTTTTTCCAGTGATGAAGTCATCTTGTCTAAATCAGCAGAGAAATATGCAGAGATTAAGCACCATTTACAAGTGAAAACAGTCTAAAACAGATTGACACAAATGTGTTTTTATGGATTTTGATGTGAGAGGACAAGAAGAGATTAACGTTTTCTTCTGGGGGAAGCGTTACTATGGATTATGGACTGGTATTTTGGCCAGAAGCGACAGTTTAAAAGTTAACATGCCTTAATGATGAATTTGGTAACACTTCATTTTAAGGACCAATTCTTACTATTAACTAGCTGCTTATTACCATGCATATTACTAGCATACTGGCCGTTTATTAGTACTTGTAAAGCACATATTAATGTATTTTTTTCTGTATGACTATATTTAAGATCCCTTAAATCCAACACCATACCTGAATTTAACAACTTCCTTAGTTACTATCAGTAAGCAGCAAATTAGCAGTTTATTAAGGGAAAACTCTTAATTAATAGTGAATATGTGTTCCCTATTCTAAAGTGTAACGATGAATTTATTCATTACAAACATGCAGTTTTTACCTCACAAGACGCTAATTAAAGGACTGGAGTGGTGTGGATTACTTGTGGATTATTGTGACACCTTTATCATCTGTTTGGATTCTCATTCTGACGGCACCCATTCACTGCAGAGGATCCATTGGTGAGAAAGTGATGTATTTAAAGCAGAATGTTTGACATATCTTTATGCAACACTTTACAGTAGAACTCTAGCTCATGTATTATTATGTTAAATTATAATAATGATAATAAAATAACATTCTGCAGTGACATGAAAGGGAATGTATTTAAAACACACAATTCTGCTTCTTGGTAGGAAGTTAATTATTTGATGAAAAAAAAAAAGAATATTTATAGATTATTTTGATACATTCCTTCAAACAACATTTTTATTTAACCAACCAGCTCCTGATTTGGACACATAAGATTGTGATATATACTGTAGAGGCATCTTAATGGACATGTTACACAAACATTGCATTCTGACATGTTTTTTACCTTCCTGCTTCTGAATACTGCCTAAGAAGACAGCATTGTTCTGGTTTTGGGCCCAGCTATGCACACAAAAAAGGTAATAATCACCTGGAAGAACTCAGAGTTCCATCTTTCTTCTGTGCTGTAACACAGGAACCAGTACACCGCATTGAGGAAATGAAGCAAAAAGAGATCCATCTGCTGGCTGGGCACAGTTGGAAATATTTTACACACCAAAACATTGAATCCATAAATATGTATGGAGTGGGTGGAGGTGGTAGGTGTCCACTGAAAAACATGCAATTCCAAATGGAAACCTCAGGTGTGGGAAGCTCAGTGGAATCATAAATGATATCTCTCATCTCTCTTTCTTTTATCATCACTTTCATGGCTGTGTGTGTGGCGAGACCTGGCAGTGTGTCCTGTGCTGTTTCTCAGAAAACAATAAGACATCCGCTTCAACCTATGAATCACCGCAATCATCTCGTTCCTCGAGTTTCAAAAAGCATATGTGACCCTGGACCACAAAACCAGTCATAAGGGTACATTTTTCAAAATTGAGATTTATACATCATCTGAAAGCTGAATAAATAAGCTTTTCATTGATGTATGATTCGTTAGGATAGGATAATATTTAGGCCGAGATACAACTATTTGAAAATCTAGAATCTGAGGGTGCAAAAAAATCTAAATATTGAGAAAATAGCTTTTAAAGTTATCCAAATGAAATTCTTAGCAATGCATATTACTAATCACAAATTAAGTTTTAATATATTTACAGGAAATATATTAAAACTTAATTTACAAAATATCTTCACGGAACAGGATCTTTACTTAATATCCTAATGATTTTTGGCATAAAATAAAAATCTATAATTTTGACCCATACAATGTATTTTTGGCTATAGCTACAAATATCCCCGAGCGACTTAAGACTGGTTTTGTGTTCCAGGGTCACATATCATCACTGACATCTCTACAGCGTTATAAATGCACTTATTTGCATGCGAGTTACGCTCATTTTCATCACGGATATCACGTAACCTCTTCAGCCTTCCCAAAGCACAGTGGTTGCGTGGTACTAAAATAAGCTATCTGGGAATTGTTTTTACTACAGTAATTACCGTCTCCCATTGGGCATTTACTTTGAGGACAAACTCCCTGGAGAGGGAGGAAATGGAACAAACTGAAATTCCACCTTGAAAACTCTTCGTATATAAAAGTAGCTAATGACAATTTACTTTCCTGAGAGCCTGAGTGGAGGAGAATGTCAAACTAGAGTTTACATTTGTCTGAAGATAATGTGAGTAGTTCTTGTCTTAATACGTTGGATGGCTGTCAAGACAATGTGGTTGCTAAGGTGTTCTGACTGTTTTTATTTTGTGCATTGTAAGGTGGTTGCTAGGGTGTTCTGGGTATTTGCTTACTGGCCCAATTGAAAAGAGTCTATTGAGACCAAGTCTCAATATTGTGGTCCCTTGCAGTATCTATTTATTTCATGAAAAAAAAAAAATATATATATATATATATATATTGTATATATGTGTGTGTGTGTGTGTGTGTGTGTGAGGGGCCGTATACGAGCCATAATTCATTACATGCATCATTACACATGCATACTGTAACAACGTTTGTAGGTCGGGAAGAAGGAGGCAGGAACCGGCGAACATTTAAACAAACTTTAATAATAAAATATACTCAAAACAGCGCGACAGCCCCTCGCGGACGACTGTCGCACAAAAACAAAACCAAAACACAAAATAAAATCCAGGCCTGGTCCTCTCTCGTCTTTCCCTGTCGTCACTCCTCCTTTGTGTCCTTCTGGAGCTCCTCCGTGAGACTCGAGACCGGTGAGTGGTGCAGGTGTCGCTCATTATCAATTACTCCACCGGCCTCGCTCCGTTCCCACGGCTCTCGGCCCCGCCCCTCTCGTCACACATACACTTCTACTCTCACACACACATACATTCTCCGTTCACATACAGTACATATATTTTTGCTTTCACACACTTACATTCTACTTTCACATACATATATTTTTGCTTTCACACACTTACATTCTCATGTATGTATGTGTGAGAGTGAGTATAGTGGAAATGGAAGGTGTATAATGGAAACGGAAGGAAGGTCAGGCGCGATCAGGGTCACCGGGACAGGTCCTGATCAGCATGGCTGAGGTAGATGAGGTGGCCGCCACACTCAATCAGGTGTAGCTAATCACCTTCTCAATGTCACACAAACCCATTTGACTTTCAACTCTGATCAGCTGTAGTCATTTTGATTAGCTCAGCATGAAAAGAGCTTTCCTGGAGCATTTCACTCCTTGGTAGTGCAACTGAAACAAACAATCAACTATGGGTGGCAAGGCACTGTCAAAAGATCTCCGGGATAAAGTTGTGGACAGGCACAAGTCAGGAGATGGAAACAAAAAAAATGTAAAAGGCTTCATCAATGCCTAGAAGCACAGTGAAGTCTATTATTAAGAAGTGGAAGGTATTTGGTACAACACAGACCCTCCCTGGATCAACACTGTGTATTGCCACAGCCATATCACCCTGCAGACCAAGACTGGTTGCCCACTGAAGCTAAGCAGTGTTGAGCCTTGTCAGTACCTGGATGGGAGACCTCCTGGGAAAACTAGGTTGCTGCTGGAAGAGGTGTTAGAGAGGCCAGCACGGGGTGCTCACCCTGTAGTCTGTGTGGGTTCTAATGCCCCAGTATAGTGACAGGGACACTATACTGTAAAGTCTTTCGGATGAGATGTTAAACCGTGGTCCTGACTCTCTGTGGTCATTAAAAATCCCATGGCACTTCTCGTAAAGAGTAGGGGTGTAACCCCGGTGTTCTGGTCAAATTGCCTCCCTGGCCTTTGTCAGTCATGGCCTCCTAATAATCCCCATCCACTTTATTGGCTCTATGACGATCTCTCCTCTCCACCTGTAGCTGGTGTGTGGTGAGCGCACTGGCTCCGTTGTACTGTGGCTGCCGTCGCATCATCTAAGTGGATGCTGCACACTGGTGGTGGTTGAGGAGAGACCCCCCCACATGATTGTAAAGCGATTTGGGTGTACAACAATACACAATAAAGCACTATATAAATCCATCCATCTATCCATCCAAAGGACATCGCTCCAAACTGGATGAAAGAGCCATGAGGAAACTGTTCAGAAAGGCTGTCATGAGCCCTACAGCATCTCTGAAGCAGTTGCAGGAATTTATGACAAAGAGCGGTCATTGTGTGCATGTGAAATGTATCACAAATACATTTCACATTTTAAAAAATATCACAAATTCTCCACAAATGTGGCTTGTATTGGAGGGTTGCAAGAAAAAAGCCACTCCTCAAGAAAGCCCAGCTTTGCCAAAATGCACCCTGAAGATTCTGAGTCAGATGAGACCAAAATTGAATTATTTGGTCTCAACTCCAAACCTTATGTCTGGCGGAAATCCAATACTGCTCACCATCCAAATAACAGCATTCCTACAGTTAAGCATGGTGATATATACTGTTATGGGGGTGTTTCTCTGCAGCAGGGACAGAAGCACTTGTCAGGATGGAAGGAAAAATGGATGGGGCAAAATACCGTCAAATTCTTGAAAATCCAGAAAAGCTGCTGCCCTCTGACAGAAAGGTGTTCATGAGCATTATGAACACCATGGCAGCTGTCGATTTAAAAGTATGCACATTTCCTACCTTATTTGTAAATTAAATTAATCTCCAATCCTTCTTCTGTCATTTCAGGTTTATCCATTGTAGCTGATTTTCCAAGTAAAAACCGCCAAATAATGTTTACATGTAGTTACGTTATGATACGTAAACAGAGGGTGGGGAAATGGGGGGATTCCCCGGTCTATATGTCTCTCTGCATCAGCTAAATTATTTTTTTTATTCCCAATGAATAGGAGTTAAAACTCCCACGCGGGTGACACTACAACAGACCATGCAAAATACCCAAAAATATTTAAAATATTGCAAAGTAACGTTGCAACCTTGCAAACAATAATACAATCAGAGAAGGACTTTTAACTTTAACGTTGACAATAACGTATATCTTCAACATATGTTGTCTATGACCAAAAATCTAGGAAGATATGTTTTCAGTGGACTTACAGTGTAAAAAATTTGCTTTGCTTGAGAAAACAAAAATATACAGTTACAGTGTTTTTTCTTTTGATTTAGTCGAGTTGGTTTTGCATCAGACACAATGTGATTTTTGGCAGTCGAGATCTGAGAGCAACAGCACATTTTTCCGCTTAGGCGAGCGCTTCGCAAACAGCTTACCTCACGCATGAAATCAGCCGCAGACCAGCAAATCACTGAGAATGCACTGCAATCCTGACGAGTCATAGCAACAGAGAGGAGGCCAGAAAGCTGCGGAGAATCCGCTCGCCCGGAAGCAACCATAACTGACGTAGATTTACAGAAAATTACTGCCGTTTGGCAAATAAATCATTTTCACTTTAAGCTTTAAGCTACATTTCAAATGACAAGGGATCAACTTATAATCATGTTTATATTAATTATCCCGCGAACTTATTCTCTCAAATGGCCTGGGTATGCGGAGCATTCACAGCTTATATGGATGGAATGCCACTGATATATATATACAGGTGCATCTCAATAAATTAGAATGTCGTGGAAAAGTTCATTTATTTCAGTAATTCAACTCAAATTGTGAAACTCGTGTATTAAATAAATTAAATGCACACAGACTGAAGTAGTTTAAGTCTTTGGTTCTTTTAATTGTGATGATTTTGGCTCACATTTAACAAAAACCCACCAATTCACTATCTCAACAAATTAGAATATGGTGACATGC
>NW_015505787.1:98859-101817 GCF_001515645.1 Sinocyclocheilus grahami
ATGAAGTATTCTAATTTGTTGAGATAGTGAATTGGTGGGTTTTTGTTAAATGTGAGCCAAAATCATCACAATTAAAAGAACCAAAGACTTAAACTACTTCAGTCTGTGTGCATTGAATTTATTTAATACAAGAGTTTCACAATTTGAGTTGAATTACTGAAATAAATGAACTTTTCCATGACATTCTAATTTATTGAGATGCACCTGTGTGTGTGTGTATGTATATGTATATATTGTGTGTGTGTGTGTGTGTATGTCAGGGTTCTGCCCTGACACTCCATTTGTCTTGTGTTTGTTTCTTGTGTCTGTTGTCCTGTGTCAGCACATGGCCTAGTTTGTTTTTCTCAGCCATGTGCTTCTCTAGCCCCTCCTCCTTGTTTCCTCTTTACCACACCCTCTTGTTAGCCTTGTTGGTCTAATTGTGCTCACCTGTTCCTCGTGTGTTTTCCTCCCTATTTATAGTGCTCCTTGCCCTACTGTCTTGGCCGGTCTGTGGTCATTCTTTCTCTCACTATGTTTGTCTTTGTATGTGGCTGATTATGTGTTCTTGTCTGTTTGATCTTGCGCTCTAGTCTTGTCTCTTGTAATTTTATGTTCTTGTCTTGCTCCTTGTTTTTGGATTTGCTCTGTTTTTGTCTTTCTGCTTTTATTTTAGTATTCATTTAGTTTCCTTAGTCCTGATCTTTTGTGTTAATTTTTTGGCTGATATTTTAGTTATTTGTTTGGTTTAATTTTTTTATTTTTTTTTGCTCGCCTGTCTTAATTTGTGTTCCTGTGGAGCCATGTTTTGTCTTGTTGTGGTGTTATAGTAAATACTTGAGAAATGGATTGTTGTATGTTATAAAATATTTAAAAGTAAGAATCTGCAGATGGAGGACATACTGTATCTTTGAAAAGGATGTTCATGATCCATTAAGTGTTGGCACATAATCACACAACATTTGATTCTCACCTCTGGGATTGAAGAAGCCTGTGGCTAAAATTGAACCTTGATTTATGAATATGTTTATACATTCCTTTGACCGTAAATTACTAGTTATCATTTGTATTCTGTAAAGCCAAATGAGAGCATTTGGGTTTTCTACTTATCATAGTTCATTAGTTTGATTTTACATGCTCTTTGAGCAGGATGCAGTAAATATGCAAGATGTCAGGCTGAATTGAAGTGTGTTTTAGGCAGGCCGTGATTCAAATGATGACCTCCACTCAAAACGATTTGAAATTATATGCTTGAAAGGATGATGAACTCGACAAGAGATTTCTAGAATAGATTTAGATTTATCTTGTTCATCATCCCCAGACAGTTCAGCAGAAGTTGTCAGATAAATTCAGTGTCTTGGATTCCAATGGTCAATATTAACTTATTTTCTAAACAAATATCTAAAGACTCGTACAAGAAAGTGTATCCAGTCTTTTCCAAATGTAGTGAAAAAGTAAACTTTCATATCTTTGGTTAGCAAACCAAAATGCCATCCAAACCTTTCAGTGATACCCATTGTATCTCCAGAGGACAATATTCCGGTTCTAAAAGTAAAAATCCCATTAATTTGCTACATATATAGAATTTGATTACAGTTGATGGTGGCCATTGACTCAGTAGGGGGAAAAATACCATGGAAGTCAATGGCTACCGTCAACTGTTTGGTTACCAACGTTCCTCAAATTATCTTATTTTATGTTCACCAGAAGAAAGAAACTCATACAGGTTTGGACCTACTTGAGAGTGAGTAAATGATGACAGAATTTTCATTTTGGGGTGAACTATCCCTTTAATCAGGGGCGTGTACAGACATTTTTAGGGGCAGGGGCTCAAGTGGAAAAAAGGCACTTCTCATATTTATTTTTTCTAAACAAAACGTTAAATATATTAGGGGTGTGCGACATTGACAAAAAATATACCTCAATATTTTCTGGGATTTTATCGATAACGATAATTAGATGATATTTTGCTGAGTGTGTTATTGTGCTGGTATCTTAAGGACTACCATGGACAACTGACTCCTAAAGTTTTTGATATTCTGCATATTATGTGTAGTGATCAGTTCACAGCAGTGATAGAAATTAATATTTTCCAATAAGTTTAAACAGATTGTAACCTTTTATGGGCATTTTTATCTTCATAAAGCCATTTTTTTCCTAAAAGTGTGCATCATCTTTTCAGTCAAAATCTTAAACTGAATCAGTCAATTAGAATAATGTAATTTGGGCTGTTACCAAGCAAATTAAATCAGTATAGACAAAAAACAAAGAGAAAACACAGAAGCTGCATAAGAAGGGGCATTTAGATGCATTTACACACTGTTTAATGCTGGACATGCATGTCTTAACCTGCAGTTACAAATGCATTCATACTGTTTTGAAATGCATTAATGCATTAATAATGTTTACTGTATTTTAAACATAAAACGTTGAATACTGATATTTTAAATTATTTAAAATAAAAATGATAAGATACTTTAAATGTTAAATTAAAACTGTCAGTAGGTGGCAGCAAGTCACTGGTAATAAGTGAATCATTGCGATTGAACCAAATAATTTAAACGGTCGATTCATTCAGGAACAAAACAGCATCATGTTGCTCAGAGACCAAATTGGAATTATATTTGTTGGCGAAATTGAGCAAAAACAGGAAATATTGTGTCTAAAACGTAAGTGTCTTAATATTAAATTCTTGTGTATTGAACTGCGGTATAAAATCAATATCACATTTGTAATCATGGTGCTTTTTGGTGGAAAAAACGTCAGTCTTCGCGTGATACTGAATAACTACACTCTTAAAAATAAAGGTGCTTCACGATGCCATAGAAGAACCTTTTTGTCTAAATGGTTCCATAAAGAACCTTTAACATCTGAAGAACCTTTCTGTTTCACAAAAGGTTCTTTGTGGTGAAAAAAGGTTCTTCAGATTATAAAAAGGTAAGAAAGAGATGGTTCTTTGTGGAACCAAAAATGGTTCTT
>NW_015505787.1:102523-110505 GCF_001515645.1 Sinocyclocheilus grahami
ATATATATATATATATATATATATATATATATATATATATATATATATATATATATATATATTCCTGCACCCATATCTTGAATTTTGTGATTCTAAATGCATTTTAATAAACTGAATCAAGCAGTGAAACAAGACACTGGTCTAACCTACTAGACTTCCTATTGCATTAGCTAAACTTTAGCTAGCTTACATGGTACGTTAACTCTCATGAGTCATGGATGTTAGCAAGACAAATTAACTATATTTGCCTTTCGTCCTTTGGATAATTAGCTGTAAATTTGAGGCACAGGTCTTTTGTCCATCGCCACTCACCTCCACACCAAAACTAACACAACTGGAAATGAAGGGAGGCTCTCTGCCTGCATGTGATGTGCATGTGCCGATTGTGATACACTGCTGTGCTGCAGAGACGCGGAGGGGAGAAAGGCATCGGAACTCGACAGTCACTCAACATTTCCCAACCTGACCTGATATTTAGATTTTTTTATTTGTTTGACAGGGAAAGCTGTGTGCAAACAGAAACACACACATACACACATATATACATTAATTCATTTATTTAAAAAAAATAATAATAATCTTCCCAGTAAAAAATGTGAAACATTATTACAATTTAAAATATCAAGCAAAGCTGAATTCTGAGTAGCAATTACTCCAGGCTTTAGTGTCACATGATTCTTCATAAATCGATATATTATGCTGAGTTGGTGCTCAAGAAATATGTGTATTATTATCAGTGTTGAAAACAGTTGTGCTGTGATGCTTAATATTTTTGTGGAAACCGTGATTTTGCTTGGATGGTTGGTTGATTAGTTGATTGATTGGTTGAGGATTATTTGATTAAGTTTAAAATGTGCGTCAGCTAAGAAGAAGTTTAGTTCATGGCTCAGATTCGGTTCAGTTCTTTTTTTTATTATTTCTTATGAAGAAAATGAATGGGAAAAACATATTCCTGGAGCCAAGCGAGCGGTCTCTGTTGCACTCTATTGAGTTTCAGTTGAAGACGTACCTCTCTGTAACCATTAATTGACACTGATTTTGGATGGAAGACAATCACATTTATATTCCATACATTAATATGCTAGCAACGCTAGGGGGGAGACAGAGTTCTACAAGAACATTATTGAATCAGGCCTTTTCTTTTCTAAACAGTCTCAGGAGAGCAGGACACAGAAAAAGCAAATTAGATCTTCTCCTCGCTGGGAGGTCATGCATCCGTACGCATCGCGACTAAATTGCAATTCCGAAAAAAGAGGCCACTTTGTAGAACTCCGATCCCCTGAGCAAAGAGTACAGTCAAATACAGCCACAGAATAATTTCCCTGTCATGTCCTGCCCTGTCCTGACCTCAACTCACCAGCAACAATTACCGTCCCATTACGGTCCTCATTTCCTCTTTACACTAATGGTCTTCGGGGTCAATATGTGAATATAGATAGAAAATGTAGAAAAGTCAAAAAATCTTATTCCACTGAGATAAAGGGAGCCATTTTTTTTAACTAAGTAAAAGTTGATTGGGGTCATATTGACCCCAAGGACAGATTGAGGGTTTTAAAAAACGTCAGTCTAGTTACGATTAGATTTATTTTATTTTCCGTGATCGGGATCATTTTATTTTGTCGGATGTCAAATAGATCCGTGATTAAGCGGAGCGGTCATAAGTCAAAGTAAATGATCAGAAGTGTTGTGGAGAATAATTTTGTACATAATAATGGAAAACAATCAATTTCTTCATAAGGGTCAGCTCATAATGAAGTTGACTACAGAGTGAGCAGCCGTGTTTTATATATATATATATATATATATATATATATATTCTAAATATTTATGTAGGTTTTTCTATTATTTTTGGGGGGATTTTTATTATATTTACCTTTTATTCTGGATAAATTTAAGAAAATATAAGCAAATAAGCAGTTTTTGTACATTTATCTCACCAAAAAATAAATAATTAAATTAACAAATAAATAAAATTAAATAAAGACACAATTTTAGTGCTGATCATCAAAAACCAACAGATGGCCTTGGAATTGAGTCACTGAGTGTCTCATGCCATCTGGTGGGGACAAATGACATACAATTGCATTTTATGGTTACAGCCAATAGAGAGGCCTATAGGATCCTATGGGGATGTTTAACTGAGCAAAACAAGTGAAACATGAGAAATTAGATAATCTTGAGGCTTCAATTTGGTTGTTTATGGATTAAAATATATATTGAAACATTACAAAATCCATAACTGAATTATAACCTAAAAATATGTATATTCATACAATTGCATAAATATGAAATAAATATATATTTTTAAAAATATAAATATGATATAAACTCATTGGTCTCCACCACATCACTCAAATTTAACTAAGTAAACAAAAAAAATGGAAAAATGACAGTCATATCCCAGCAGAAACATGAAAGTGGAATTAAATAAAGACACAATTTTAGTGCTGATCATCAAAAACCAACAGATGGCCTTGGAATTGAGTCACTGAGTGTCTCATGCCATCTGGTGGGGACAAATGACATACAATTGCATTTTATGGTTACAGCCAATAGAGAGGCCTATAGGATCCTATGGGGATGTTTAACTGAGCAAAACAAGTGAAACATGAGAAATTAGATAATCTTGAGGCTTCAATTTGGTTGTTTATGGATTAAAATATATATTGAAACATTACAAAATCCATAACTGAATTATAACCTAAAAATATGTATATTCATACAATTGCATAAATATGAAATAAATATATATTTTTAAAAATATAAATATGATATAAACTCATTGGTCTCCACCACATCACTCAAATTTAACTGTAAGTAAACAAAAAAAATGGAAAAATGACAGTCATATCCCAGCAGAAACATGAAAGTGGAGTGTGTGTACCATGTGTGTGTTTGTGCATGTGTATGTGTGTAAGAGAGAGTTTTTTCTGCATTGGGGATATTCTGTAGTCTCAGCCCTTCGTTTGGGTATAAATCTTTACTGGATTGTCTCAGATTTTGTATGTCAAAAAAAAAAATGTAAGTATTAAAAAAAAAATCGTAAATTCCATTAATTTCTATGTGGGTCAAAATGACCCGCGAGGGACACTTTTGTTAATTTTTGTTATTGCACCCATTTAAGCTCCTCGAATCCACTCAATTTCCACCCACAACCCGAGGGATTAAGGTTAAACAAGAATTATGTGTCAAAGATATTTTCTGGCAAAAACCCTCTGAGCATCAGTCAGTCTCACATGGAGCTATTATGAATTGATAAATAACTAAGAGTTGGCATAACATCATTAATTTAAAAGGTGAAGTGCACTAGTTCTGCACTACAAGCAGAGACAATCAGAATTTGCTATGTAAAGATTCTTGATCATTTCACCCTTTGTGCTTGGAATGATGGTAAGCAACCAATAATGGCATTGTCTTTATTTTTTTACAAATCCGTTAGAGAAATAGCAAACTAAGTCTTCTCTGGTCTTGTATAGCATAGGTTTTGAAGCATTTACCTATAACAACTCTTTTAAATGGAGATTACAGATGCCATCATCCTATTGTGCAGTGACTGGAAAGAGCTTTGCTACTACGGGAACCATCTAAAGACACGATGACCGTCTAGGAACACTGCTGGTTTAAGGGCAAATCCTAACAGTTTACGCTCCACTGGCCTGCAAGTCTGACTCAGAGCAGGACACGGCACAGTCAAAGAATACCCATAGGTTTATGCACAGTGTTGCGGGTGATGTGTTATAAGCAACATGCATCACGCAATCATATGGACGCTTATTTCCACCACAGAACAAAAATATAAAAAGGTAACAATGAATTTGAATCTCACAATTATGAATTTTTTTCTTGGAATTCAGAAATTACATATTACAATTCTGACTTTTTTTGTCTTTTTCTTGCAATTCTGAGCTTAAATCTTGCAATGACCTTTTTAAATATTTTTATGCCATGATGAAAAAAGTATAGTGAAAGTATGTGTATCAAAGTGTAAACATTAAATAATAATAATAATAATAATAATAATGTCTATTATTTATTTATTTATTTTGATGTGTTACAAAACAAAATACTATTCATAAACTAAAATATATTCAAGTGCTTTTGCTTCAGACAAAATAGTAGTACCTGGAGCTCACAGGTACTTCTGCCATAAATGTTGACATTGTCTTGATATTGTTATTAAATAAATAAATAAATATATAAATAACACATACATACATGCATACATATTTGTGTAATACATTGCATTCTTTGATTGTATAGAAATGTATAGGGCATGAAATGTTGCAAACAAACAAATAAATAAATAATATGTATTTATTTACTTGAGATGATTTACTCCTGAAAAACTGAACAACATTAAGTGAATTTATGCTTAAAACATTATTTATTTATTTTGATGTGTTACAAAACAAAATACTATTCATAAACTAAAATATATTCAAGTGCTTTTGCTTCAGACAAAATAGTAGTACCTGGAGCTCACAGGTAATTCTGCCATAAATGTTGACATTGTCTTGATATTGTTATTAAATAAATAAATAAATATATAAATAACACATACATACATGCATACATATTTGTGTAATACATTGCATTCTTTGATTGTATAGAAATGTATAGGGCATGAAATGTTGCAAACAAACAAATAAATAAATAATATGTATTTATTTACTTGAGATGATTTACTCCTGAAAAACTGAACAACATTAAGTGAATTTATGCTTAAAACAAGAACAAATATCAGACTTTGGGATATGAAAACTTTTCCTTTTGAATTAGGTTTATTTTTTGGAGCCCACTGGCAGATATTTGTTCTTGTTTTAATCATGAATGCACTTCATTTTGATCATTTTTGATCAATTTTAATAAAAAAATATGTATAATCTTAAGGAATTTTGCTTCTCAATTTATTGAAGAATCTTTAGACAGTTGTACTGAAAAACAAGACAAAAACACTGAGGAACTTTTTTCGCAGTGTGATCAGAAGGTAGAGTAAAAATTATTTCCATGTACAGTGCTAGTTGTTGACAGTAACCCTGGTCTAGCCAATTGAATAACATTTTTTGTCAATAATTATACAAGTATTTAACACTACACTATTTAACACTATTTTACACAAAAAAAATAACTTAGTAATTATTATTATTATTTATTTATTGTTTTAGGTAAGCAATAATTATTTTATAGAGTTAAGCAATATTATAAAGCTTAAGAAATGTTTCCCAACACGGTTTATGACATAATTTTTAAACTATTCTGTTTAAATATGTCAACACAGGTAACAATCATTTCAGAACTGAGGTACTACTCTGTGAATACCTCTAAATAATGCTGTGTGGTCATGTTCGGTTATGTAATACCCTCTTTCTCTTTGGGTTAGTTTCTAATCATATTATATGTTGCATACACTGTGCATCAAATTCTGCAGTCAAATTGATTTATTGTATTGTATTTATTGCCCCAAAAAGAACACTGAACCATATACTGATGCTCTGCAAAACCAAGAAACTCATCTGAAGAATAATGTAACATCAAATATTTTTTTCCATCTCAAAAGGGCTATTTGCTTATTGGCAGATTGACAGACAGACAAAACGACAGATAAGGAGATCGTCTGTAACTAAAACATTAAATAAAGTGTTATTGAAAACAAAACAATACAGTTAGCTAAAAACGAAGGAGTGCCCTAAATAATCTCTTGTATATGAAACAACTTTCTTTCACATTTTGGGTTCACCTTTTGCAGCTACTAAAGTTTCAAATCCCAGTTTTTATTAAAAAACATCACGTTAGAACTGCAACAACAGCTTGAAAAAGTTACTGTAGTAGGCCTAACAACAAAGCACCACGATTGTGTGGCATTATACGACAACTCAATAAATAATAAGTTAATATTGAGCAGCTTACATTTTAGCGTCTTCTATTGCTCCAACATCGAGAATAATTCCAAACAAAGTCACAGTAGACTCGATTAATTCCTGAAAGATTCTGTGGTTTTGAATAAAGCTGTTGAGATTTGACTCATGCGTCAGTGAATGAATCAGCGCTTTGAACGAATCATTCAAATGACTCACTCATAAACAGTCACTTAAGGCACCACTATACAAGAAACTATGTAACCCACAGAAAGAGTCACTGAAAAATATATGACAAAAGCATACAGCGAAAATGTTTCTGTATGAAAAGTTGAAAAAGGAACATTTGAAAGCATTTTTAAGATAGTTGCGTTTCATTCCCATTCTTCCATGATCGCTATATTTTGTAGATAGACTTATAGCTACCATGAACTTCATAAACTTAATCAGTAGCACCAACCAATCACTAATCCACTTTCATTTTGCATGAGCCTAATGTCTGACATGATGTGCACTGATCATATGAATGCAGGTACTGAAATCCATACAGCCCTGAGTGGAAGAGAGAAATATGCCCTTCCTGGCTATATTCAGCAAGTCAAGGTCAGAACCCAGGCAGTGAGTCTGAACGTTCATTTAGAGATGGGAATTGAACTGTGAAAGCGTAGCTGCTGGCAGTGGAAGTGAAAACACATTGTCCCACCGAGACCTTATGGGACACTGGAAAGCCACATTTCTTCACGACTATAAAGAGATGCTTTGAACATAGGGCTGCCAATCAATGCATATGAATTAAGCTAATTAATCACAGATAGTAGATACAAGCACATCAGCTTATCATGTTTTCCTTTGAAATTTACGGTAACTCCAATTTCAAATTAATTTCAATGTGATATAATGTACACAGATCAGCCAATTAGCCTAGTGACCTTGTGAAATCCATTTAGCGCTTGACAAGTTTGTGGGTATATGTGAGTACTTGGCTGTAAGAACCATAGACACCATTCTTCCCTCTGAAATCAACAACGCTGTTCATCTTCAGAGAGATAAATACTGGTCGATGGCTCTCTCTCGGAGTGTGACAGCGGTGCAGGAAGCGTGTACATTATTGAACACTTTCCAATTAGAATTCTCAAAGCACTTCTTAAAGGTCTTGGTGACATGCATAAACTGGCCAATTGCTCCATTCGGGGAAAATAAATGACTTGAGTGAAATTTTGTAGTGTGTTAGCACAAATGGCAGGTCTGCTGGCATGATTAGGGATCTCGAAAAAATATTTAGGAAGCTCGCTAAATATACCACCCCTGAGACATTTCGAAGCTACCTAGCTAACCAAGTGTGAAATAGCTTTGGCTAAGTAAGGATAGGGAACCATTAATATTGATAAAAACAGGTTGAGGTGTTCTCAAGGGGGAATGGGAGTTCTAACTGAAGAAAATGATTAATGTCGCCTTCAGTAGATGTTGGAGAAATACATTTATTAAGGTTTTGTAAAGTTTCAGTTCCCATAAACACACAGTTTCGCTCACACTCTCTGTCTATGTCTGTCTACTTATATCTGTCAATATATATTTATGTGCCCAAAAAAGTATTTGGACAGTCATCATTGACATGAAAAGCCATTCAAAACCCATTTTACGTCTGTAATCTGACAAATTTACAGGGGCTGAAAAGGTTAAACGGATTTATTAAGTCAGTTGAAAAAAAATAAAGAAATAAACTTAACTACTTTATTATTGAAAAAAAGAAAATTATTACAATTAGATGAAAGTGTACAAAGACTGAACAAATAAAATAAAACAAACAAACAAACAAACAAAACATTTTGGTATATGTGTGTTTTGGTGATTTTCAGTGTGGTATTTTTTTTTTATTTTTTTTTATAATAATAATTTAGAAAAAAATACTAAATTTATTCAGCAAGGATGCATTGATCCAAAGTGACAGCAAAGACATTTACAATGTTACAACATATTTATATTTCACATAATTGCTGTTCTTTTGAACTTTCAGTCATCAAACAATCCTGAAAAAAGAAAAACTATCACTGTTTGTTATAACTATCTGTTTGTCTGATCTATCTATCTATCTATCTATCTATCTATCTATCTATCTATCTATCTATC
>NW_015505787.1:110647-126452 GCF_001515645.1 Sinocyclocheilus grahami
TTTATCTGTCTGTCTGTCTGTCTGTCTATCTGTCTATCTGTCTATCTGTCTCTGTCTGTATATCTATCTATCTATCAATCAATATATCTATCTATCTATTTGTCTCTGTCTATCTATCTATCTATCTATCTATCTATCTATCTATCTATCTATCTATCTATCTATCTATCTATCTATCTATCTATCTGTCTGTCTGTCTGTCTGTCTGTCTGTCTGTCTGTCTGTCTGTCTGTCTGTCTATCTATCTATCTATCTATATATCTGTGTTCTGTCTATCTATATCTGTATATCTGTATTCTATCTATCTATCTATCTATCTATCTATCTATCTATCTATCTATCTATCTATCTATCTATCTCTCTGTATGTCTGTCTGACTGTCTGTCTGTCTGTCTGTCTGTCTATCTATCTGTATTCTGTCTGTCTGTCTGTCTGTCTATCTATCTATCTATCTGTCTCTTTCTGTCTGTCTGTCATTCTCTTTCTATCATTCTGTCTGTCTGTCTATCTATCTATCTATCTGTCTGTCTGTCTGTCTGTCTGTCTGTCTATCTATCAGTCTCTTTCTATCTTTCTGTCTGTCTGTCATTCTCTTTCTATCATTCTGTCTGTCTGTCTATCTATCTATCTATCTGTCTGTCTGTCTGTCTGTCTGTCTGTCTGTCTGTCTATCTATCTATCTATCTATATATCTGTGTTCTGTCTATCTATATCTGTATATCTGTATTCTATCTATCTATCTATCTATCTATCTATCTATCTATCTATCTATCTATCTATCTATCTATCTATCTATCTATCTATCTATCTATCTATCTATCTATGACACATGGATTGCTTTTGGATTCACATACATAGGATAAAGAGGTATGTGTGTGCCCTCAAAGATACAAGCATGAAACCAGCTTTGGTTTAATCATCAGCCTTTTTGAGAGGAGTGGCTTCTGGGACCTTGTATTTTGACTGTGAAATGCACCACAGGACATTGGTGAAACATGTTGTGACAGTCAAACAAACTACAGGCCTCTGAATGTGCCACGTGTCAGCAGCCAGGAGGGGGTTACATCTGTTCTTCAGCCTGGGGTTAAAAGCTCAAATAAAGACAAAGCCCTGTGTGGTCTGCAGAAAATATGGCCACGGCTGGGCTGTCGGCATTTGTCATGACTTCAACAGCAAACGCATTATTGTTCGGAAACATTATTTGTATCACTGTTAGGAAACATTATTAACTTCATAAATTCGTCATACTTTTTCAGACCCTGTAAAGTCGTCCGATTGCAGAAGTAAAATGTATTTTGAATGGCTTTTCATGTCGATGATGATGTTAAAACAGTTTTAGTAGAAGAAGTTATATTTCACTTAAGTACACACAAGTGGTCTTTTATTTATTTAATATAATATCTGCAAGTGCAGTTTTTTATTATTTAAGAAAATACACTTTCAAGATTTAAAGTACACTAAAACTGCACATTTAATACTTTTAAGGACACTTTTTTTTATCACAAGGGTGCCTAAATAAAAAAAAAGGACATAATTTAGGGTGAGAACAAGGATGGTTGTAACATTGTTGACATTTCTGTCAGTATCTGGGAGTTATTTTAAGCCAGTACATTCAAAATGTGATTCAAACTAGTTACAAGTGTCTGCTATTAAATGCATAGCTGTTATCTTTGCAGCACAAACAGAAAATTCATGGTTTAGTTTCAAACACGAGGAGTGAAATGTTACAATTCACCCCATAGTCCGATTTAGTTGTACCATACCCCAGGGTGATATGTAACATTATGCAATAAGGATTATGACAAAAAATTTATTTTGAAAGCTTCAACTACAATTATGCTTTTCAGCATAATTATCTGTTTGTGGTTGTGTAAATAAACTGAATAAAATGAACAAATGTACCCCAGCTTCAACAACTGAACACTGTGTGTGTGTGTGTGTGTGTGTGTGTGTGTGTGTGTTTAATGCCAGTCGTAGTAATTGGCCATAATAAAACTGAACTTAAACACTTTGAGAGACACCCATTGGTTTGCCTTTCTCTTCCAAGACCTAGATATACTGAAGTTCAAAGAAAACATAAAACAAAAAAAATTATTGGAGTAAGTTATAACAAGTTTCATTGATGTTTCAACTAACCCGGAGTCTTGTAGCCATAAACTAGCTCACCTTATATGGGCTTACATTTCTGCCACAATTCTTCGCGCGAAAGATCATATTTTGAGCACACAAAAGTGCATTTTGCATGCGCGCGATCTGAGTTTTTTGGAGAATGTTTGTTTCGCAGAGAAAAAAGTATTTAGAGTGCACGGAAATCAATTTTGCATTTAAAATACGTTTTTGGATGTGTGCAGACCTTCTCTTTTGCACGTGCAACGTTTCAATAGCTTGCTCACCTGATGCCCGTCCTCAGTGCTCGCTAAATGCCAAAAGCTCGCGTTCTCAACACAACCCAGCATTACAATGTGCCATTATTCCAGCCAATCAGAGACAGAGGCTGCTAAATTCCGATTGGCTGCACTGACAACCAATCACAACTTTTCTTGCATTACCTCGACAGCAGAAGAGGAAAAATACAGTGCATGCATAATTATTATGCAAGTTGATATTCTGATCATATTTTTTTCCAAGCACATTTTACCAATTCCAAATGACATCAATCTCAATAACTACTATTAATCTTGTATATAAAAGATTAATAGTAGTTATAATTATTGGTAAAATGTGCTTGGAAAAAAATATAATAAGAATATCAACTGGCATAATAATTATGCATGCACTGTATTTTTCCTCTTCTGCTGTTGAGGTAATGCAATAAATTTTGTGATTGGTTGTCAAGGCAGCCAATCAGAATTTAGTGATTGACTGGAATTATGGCACATTGTAACGCTGGGTTGTGTTGAGCATGCGAGCTGTTGGCATTTAGCGAGCACTGAGGGCGGGCATCAGGTGAGCAAGCTAGTGAAACGTTGCACGGGCAAAAGAGAAGGTCTGCACACATCCAAAAACGTATTTTAAATACAAAATTGATTTCCGTGCGCTCTAAATACTTTTTTCTTTGCGAAACGAACATTTTCTCCAAAACACTCAGATCGCGCGCGTGCAAAATGCACTTTTGTGCACTCAAAATATGATCTTTTGCACGCAGAATTGTGGCAGAAATGTAAGCCCATAACCTTACAGCTAACCACCAAAACATTAGCACTAACAACCTGCATGAACAATATATACACACTGTACACAGACACACAGACACACAAGAAACATAATTTTACTTTGATGAGTTTAACTACAAAGCATGGACTGCCATCACAACAATAAATGATGTATAAAAAGTTACTTTCTTACCTCAAAATTGGTTGTTCTCCTCTAAATTCTGCTAGATCTGCCACAGGGCTCTACTTCCTCACATGTGGAATAAGGACTAAACTGAGAATAGTTGAAGTGAATTAGGTGATTTGTATCGTGTTCCCTATTTGAGAAATTGAAAGCGTTGCAACTGACCTGTGTGCAACTGAACTTTTTTTTTTTTTTTTTTTGTATGAAATGTGTTTTGAATACATAACGAAACTCAACAAAAATATATAGAAAAAAGAAAAAAAAACATATATAATATATATAATAAATAAAAATTTATAAAAAACTCAAAACCATAAGAACCCTGGATGAAATTACTGTTAGCATGATGTCACATTGTTTACTGGTGTATGAAGCCATCTGATGTTCATTACTGTTGTCTTCTATTAGGCTCACAACACATCAGCTGTGTTCTACACACAGACTCGTTGTTGTGCGTAGCACATTGTATACAGCCAATTCAAGGTTGTTGTGTACAGCTTTTTGCAGCTAGTAAAGAAATTTGTTAATGTAGTGCAAGCGAAGCAGCCTTACTGTTTCCAGCATGTCCTTCCTTCTGTCAAGGCTGACACACATTAATGAGGTACAAAACACATACAGACTTCATCATTATGAGCTTCAGGAAGAAGATGAGGAGGGGTTTCACACTCTCTCCCCTCTTTTTCCCTCCATTATGGGATATATTTGAGAGATTACATATGTCACTTATTTGGGTGCTAATTTGGCAAATAAACATGTTTCACATTCAATACATCTAAGTCGTCCTAATCAGGCCTCTAGTGAATACCTACCGCATGCTCTCTGCAATGCATTATGGAAGGAAAGAGACTGTGTCTTGTGTCAGTGTTTCATTTGTTTACTGTGTCATATTGTGTGTCCAGTGCTGTGTAGTGTTGTCACAGTAGTAAAAAAATTGTCCTTTCTCGTGCCAGTCAACTGATTAAGGCCATAGGGAGTCACTGGGCAATAAACACAATAAACAGAGACCTTGATGAAAACACTTTCAACCTTGTCTCGTAATATATATATTTTTTTTTCTGGCACACGTGGCAAAAATCGTTTACTTCTTGTTCTTAAAAGGAATAGCTCACCAAAAAAAATGAAAATTTGCTGAAAATTCTGCAGTGAATGGGTGCCATCAGAATTAGAGTCCAAACAGCTGATAAAAACATCATAATAATCCACAAGCAATTCACACCACTCCAGTCCATCAATTAACATATTGGAAAGCGTAAAGCTGAGTGTTTGTCAAAACAAATCCATGATTAAGGCGTTTCAACTTTAAACCATCACTGGCCAAAATATAATAATGTTCCATAATAATGCTTCCTCCAGTACAAAAGTACTTGTCTCTTGTTGTCCTCTTACATAAAAATCCACCGACAGAAATCTGTCAAGATCTGTTTTTACTTGTAAATGCTTTAACTGTACATATTTCTCTCTTGATTCAGATGAGACAAATTTTGGAAAAAGTAACATTATGGATAGAGAACAAGAGGGCTAATAAAAATGTCTTAAAGCTGGATTTGTTTCTTACAAACATGCAGCTTTTCGCTTCACGAGACATTAATTGAGACTGTATGACTCATCTACATCGTGGATGGCCTAAGTACATTTTCAGTATTCCTTTAACAATTTTTCGTTCTCTTTCCAACATATCCATTGTGCATTAAAAACTACTGTAGTGTACCTTAGTAGATATGGAGGATATTCAGTAGGAGATACATTTCACACTTGTTTCACATCAGGCCATCCTGTCTTCAGGTTTCTGACAAGTGAGACGGCAGCAATGAGCAACAGCCAATGATATTGCGAGAAGAAAGAGAAAAATAAGGGTGAGGCACAGGGATATAAGAGCCAAAAAAGCCCATCAACCTGCTGGCCACTTCTTGCCAACCACTGTCTCTTCCATGTTTATTTTCTTTATTTACCAAATAACAAATAAGAGTGTCCACAATTTTATTTGCCTTTTTAAAAATTAGTCCAACATACAAGATCTAAATGTACCTTTTTTATTGTGTTGGTTTCTACTACTTAATATGGTTCCCTTTCAAGGGAACTTCGAACTGCGTCCTCTAGGGGTCGCTATGGGGAATGCCTCGATGTGACCGTGTCTGAAGCATACATTCAAAACAACAACATCACGTTGGCCGGCGACAGCCTATGACGTCACTACCGGTGCAACCACAGTATAAAGAGGTGCTGGGAGAACACGTCATCCTCTTCTTCGTCTTCAAGTGACTGTTTTGTTTGAAGCGTGCATTCCAGTGGTAAGAACGATCTTTTCTTCCCTTATTATGGCGAGCACTAGGAAGATGTTTAGGAGGTGTGTGGATCCATGTCCACGTTATCTGACACCTGATGACACACATGATTTTGCGTCATTTGTTTGGGCAAAGAGCACGCATGCAATGTCCTCGAGGGGGCAATCTGCGTCCACTGCGAGCCTTTTTCAATGAAAAAACTCCGCTCTCGTCTGTCTCTCTTTTTGAGGAAAGAGGGGCAGCTGTCTGCTCCCCGCGGTTCTGGACCCACCGCTGCTGAGGCACGGAGGAGAATGAGTTTGTGGGGGTCGCAGGCGGATCTGGCAGATGAGTTTAAAGAGGGGCTTTCCCTCAAACGTGAGCTGCTGGATGATGATTATGTGATTTCACTAACATCATCTGATCCATCTGCTGGGTTCTGCCCAGGAAGAGCAGGAGAAGTCTGAGGGGGGCGAAGAAGTTGAGACTGAGCCCTCCCAATCCTCCTGCCCTGCGTATAATGAGCTTTTGGAGGTTATGGAACGCGCCACGGCGAGGCTTGACTTGCCGTAGAAGCAGGCCAGGAAGATGGCGCAGCAAGGTCGTCTCGCCGAGCTTTATCTTTCTGACCAAAGCCCCCCCAGCTATGCGCGAAAGCGGCTATGAGAGGATGCCCCCTATAGAAGAGAAGCTGGCTAGCTATCTCTCTGCAGGTGAGACATCCTCTCTCAAGGCTCCCTCCTTGCCATCTAAGCCCCTTCAGGATACCTCTCGCTTAAATGGCAGGGTATACGCAGCAGCAGGTCAAGCTGTCACTTCGTTACACACGATGGCAGTGCTTCAGGCATACCAGGCTGATCTGCTGAAAGACCTGGATAAAGGGGAGGGCCTTTCCCCTGATGAGGTAGCTGAGCTGCGCCGCACCACAGATCTTGCTCGCCGTGCTATTAAGCAAGCTGCCTCTGCTATGGGCAGATCTATGGCGGCCATGGTAGTAACTGAGAGACATTTGTGGGTGAACCAGATAGATATCAGGAAGAAAGAGAAGGGCTTTCTGCTCGATGCTCCGGTTTTGCCTTCCGAACTTTTTGGTACCTCCATCGAGACGGTGGTCGAGAAGTTTAGGGAGGTGAAGGCGCGCTCAGTGGCCTTCAAAACCTTAATTCCACGGAGGTCCAGGTCTGAGCCCGAACAATGCAGGGGTCCTGGCCCATCTTGATCTGAGGATCAGAGACGGGCACAGAAGGCTAGTGTCGTGACTCGTGCCCCTCCCCCACCTGCGGGTGGGGCTAGGAGGAAGCACGGGTCAAAGGGAGGTAGGAGTCTGGCTCTGAGGAGAAACAGCTCTCCGCCCTCACTGCGGGAGGGTCCCTATGAGCTCACCAGTCCTGGGCAGATTGGGTGAGTCCACCTCGCGACTCGAGAGTTAGATCCTCTACAAAAGGTTCCTCTCTCTCTTTGCTAGGGGTTGAACCCTCCGCTCTTGAGCTCTGTGGCAGTGGCTTCAGGTAGTTGGGCCGCTTGCTGCTTCTTTGGAAACATCCGAAGATCAGAATTTATCTGAAATAAAAAGATTTTGTAACATTACACATGCACTATACCAAAAGCTTGGAGTCAGTATAATTTCATTTTATTGTATTTATTTAAAAAAAATTTTACTTTTATTTAGCAAGGATGCTTTAAATTGATCAAAATTCATGATACATTTATTTATAATGTTAAAAAAGATTTATATTTCAGATAAATGCTGTTCTTCTGAACTTTCTATTCAACACAAAATTTAATCTATTTTCAACTTAGTAATAATAATAATAATAATAAAAGTTTTTTTGAGAAGCAAATCAGCATATTAGAATGATTTCAGAAGGATCATGTGACACTGAAGACTGGAGTAATGACGCTGAAAATTCAGCTTTGAAATCACAGCAATAAATTAAATTTTAAAATATATTAAAATACAAATTTCACAATATTGATATTTCAGCTGTATTTTGGATCAAATAAATGCAGGCATGGTGAGCAGAAGATACTTCTTTAAAAACATTAAAAGTCTTACTGATCAAAACCTTTTGACTGGTAGTGTATTAGAACACAATTTCTAAAGTGCCTAAATGTCAAAATTAGTACAATATATTTGTTGAAAAATTATTATACTGAACACACTATTGAATTATTAGGCTGTGACTCATATTATTTTTGTGTTACTGTCTGCTCTAGCTCCCTCCCTCCCTGTACAATAAGTCCATGTGAATATCTGTCTCTGCTATTTTTTTTATGTAACTTCACAATCGATATTGATGTCCTTTAGCACAGTATTCTTAATGATGATAATAATGGGGTGCTACTGATAGCCTGACAGATACTAGCAGTTTAATACTCAACTAGGTTAATTAAAGACAAAACTTTCTAGCATATTTACAGATGAAACTGACCTGCACTTGAAGCCCTGAACTGGTCAGTGATGTTGTTACATTTCACTGCTTCTTCTAGCCACTTCATCTCTTTCATCGAGTCCCGTGCATCGTTTCTGTTCGGTTCGGAAACGTTTGACAGAACCGCGGAACACACGTAAGCCGATTCGTGCAGTGCAGCGCTGCCAATCAAGACTAACCAATTTATGATTTATTATCGAATGAAAAAAATCGCAAATTATCACTTTAGTACATTGAGAAGGCATAAATATAAAATATTAATAATAATAATAATAAATAAAAAAACAGGGAAGTGGGCCAAATCAGCCGCCAGGCCACCGAGAATATTCCTGGTGCTCCCGATGGCCAGTCCAGGCCTGCTTACTGTTGTGAATCGAGCTAAAGTAAGGCGATTGTTTTGAACACTGGCTGGTTATGTACTTGCTCAAAAATTTATTTTGGATAATTTTTAAACAAAAAAGTTACGGACAGCAGCTTTAAATGTGCACATCATGCCTATTTTTTTTACCTGCAGGCTTACAATTTATAATTATCTCCTCTCCCCTCCTCTTTTTCCACACTAATCTGATTCTGGGAGGATAGCCCATCGTTTCAGCGACAGCAGAGACACTCGGAGCCTGTGGCAGGGGATACAGACCATTACGGACTACAAGCCCCCACCACGCACCTGTGACAGCACCATCTCCCTGCTGAACGAGATGAACGTCTTCTTCGCTTGCTTTGAGGCACAAAACAGCACCACTGCACAGAAGACTCCACCTCCTCTCGGCGACCAGGTGATGACGCTGTCCCCGGACAGCATGAGGAGATCCCTCAGCAGGATCAACGCATGCAAAGCTCCGGGTCCTGACAACATTCCTGGGCGTTTACTGAGAAACTGTGCAGTGGAACTCACCGATGTCAGACATTTTCAACATCTCGCTAAGCCAGGCTGTTGTCCCCACATGCTTCAAAGCTACCACCATCATTCCAGTCCCAAATAAGTCGTCTCCATCCTGCTTCAATGACTACCGTCCAGTTGCACTTACCCCCATCCTCATGAAGTGCTTTGAACGGCTAGTCATGCACCAGAAAAAAATATTCTCTGATAAAGTAATTTGTATGAAACCAATGCGAGGACCAGTTTTTCCCGTCTGAGCTCATTTTCTGTAATGTGATCACACCCACACGCAGTGCGCGCTGTTCATACAGTAATCATTAACGTGAGACACACAAGCCTCAGATGAGACCCACATCACTTCAGTAAACAATGCCTGAAGATTCATCAAGTTCATCTGGATACTTTTCGTTTCTGGAAGACGCGCTGAGAGGAATAAGCCAGAATTTACCTCAGAAGAAGAATGCGATGCGACGCGTGGCTTGAGCAGCGGAGGAGATCATTTCTGACGAGCAAGTCATGTTTCTTATTTGCATTAGTTAACGTGCTATTGTGATATAAACTTAAACACATTTACTAGTTGGGTTTTTCCCAAACTATAATTCCAGACTAAAATGTTTGAAATCGAGTGAAACATTTTGAAATATAATAGGCAACTTTCATTGTATCTAAATTTCGTACAATGCGAGGATGTTTTTATGCTCTATATAATACAACAATACGATATATATATATATATATATATATATATATATATATATATATATATATATATATTACAGATGCTCCTGATATCAACATGCTCACATGTTTTTTTGTTTTGTTTTAGTTGTTTGTTCTTTAGTGATCTGATTCCTGCACCACAGATGAATCCTGCTGACTTTCAAACTGTTTTCCTCTGAGAGCGCTGTACCAATATCAGATGTTCAACTACACTGAAATTCTACACAAATATGGTAAAACAAGCTCCTTGACTACTGATGATGGTTTTTGTTTCTCTTGAATCCATGGAAAGAAGCAGCAAACACTGGAAATATCAGGTATGGTTTACTTGTTTCACGTGTTGAACAAAATCTGTTTTCAGGAATGACAAAAAAAGTCTGTTCCCGTCTCTGTGTTTAGATCAGTGTGATCAATAGTGTGTGTCTTTGACCTTTATTATGTATATTTTTATTTTACTGTGTTGTAAATAAAATACAAATAATCAAACCCCCCATTATTTTAGTCTCCTCACAATCTTTCTTACCTGCCTCACGGTCACAGTCACACTGATGGGCCATTAGGGGAGGGCCCTTTGTCTCTCAGGTGTGAATCACTAAATATTCATGGCCATTGTCACTCCCTGCCTTTCTAACACAAAAAATGTCTTACAAAAGTTAAATCAATATATTGTTTTCTGTGAATGAGTAAGCAGGATGTTTTTCACGTCATTTTGAAGTAAATATTCTAGACAAGACTGATTAATCAAAAGTCTTATTCAGAACTATTCAGTATGGGTTTTATGGTCCTATTTTATTCAGAAATAGGAAAAATTGCCTCAACCTAATTTCTGCAGAACTCCAAAAACAGATCTATATGAACACTAGCGGCAGTAAAACTCTTATTAACTTTTACAGTGACAGTAAAACAGAATGAACTTACATTCCTTTTCCAACAAATTATGATTATCGATTAATAATATTTTTGTGCTTTTCCTTGCACGATACTGTGTTATGACCCCAAAACACTTTCACCATAGTGCATGATTTATAAACTTAATACATTTGGACTTTTGCAAAACCAGCATAACCTGTTCCAAATGTGTGGCTTTTCTGAAGAAGTAAACTTGCTCAGTAGCTCACCTGGTATAGCGTTGGACTTGCAATATGGACTGCTCAGGTGTACTGCCTGTGAAACACTAGTAAGGAATCAAGAATAGAAGAGATCAAAGACTAGCATGGTGTGGTTTCTTTAGCAAATGAGTTTTTATCCCACACATTTCACTTTGAAAGTGTCACATAATGCAATAAGCATGGTAATAACATTTTGCAGAAATTACATCACAGGCGCATTTTTCTGATGAGCCTGTGTTGTTAATTTTAGTTACTACAGTTGCTGTTACCTATTTCCCAGATATTTAATATGTCTAGATTTCCATTTCATGAGCACTGATAACAGTAGATCCTCAGTAGTGCACCTCAAATATTGGAGAAACTCTGAATGCTCATTAGTTGGTTGTTGCTTTTGTCTTTGAAGAGGCAGATCTGCTCAGACATGTACCTCAGTCGCCAGCTCTCCTCTGTCTGAGGTATTCAACATGTACCATTTCCCCTAACAACATAGAAATATTTAGACAGAGGGAGCCATCAAACAGGAACAGTGAGGAAGGATATCTGATACAGTTGAAAGGATTCAAACATAGTCTCTGATGTTAATTGAAACAGAAGCCACTCTTTCATGTGCCTTTCATCTCTTTTAATACAAATTCAAAGTCACATGTCGTCTGTGTATCGCACATCAGATCACCAACTAGACTCTGGAGTAACACTATATATTTATAAACATGGATGGTTGGCTATTAAACACCCTAAATTCGGATCCATGTAATTCTAGGAGTGGCTTAACTGCCGGCAATACAGGCGAGGCAACCGCACTGGGGCCCTCCAATATTTTTGAAGTTTTATGATTGCAATAACAGATAATACAGCATACCTCGCTTTTTTTGTACAAACTTAAAATGTATTGTAATTATAGTAATTATTGTAATTCTTACATACTATGCATCCAATTGACTCAATGACCAATTGTTTATCCTAAATGTAGCTTCATTAAATAAAATGCAGCCTTCCAACTATAAATAAACACTGACAGTTGTATTATTTCAAGGGATGAAAATTAACCTTTAAGACTGTATTTGTTGCATTTTGCAATGTAGCCATTTTTTATGTTTTCTTTTGCTTTCTATTTTTTTTTTTTTACTGAAAAGGCAACAAACTAAAATAAAAATGGCTTGCTGGTTAAATAGTGTCTAAAGTTGAAACGTTATAATAATTCTTAACAAGCAATGTAAATTACTTTAAAAAATTTTATCAGGAACAATATGTTATGGAGAAAAAAGTAATAAAATATGGACAAATCAAAAGAAAAAAAGTCATTTTCTTTGTCTTCAAGCTATAAATGCTAGTGCTATTATAGCAAGCACTAGCAAGAAGTTTAAGAGGTGTGTGGATCCGTGTCCACGTTATCTGACACCTGATGACACACATGATTTTGCGTCATTTGTTTGGGCAAAGAGCACGCATGCAATGTCCTCGAGGGGGCAATCTGCGTCCACTGCGAGCCTTTTTCAATGAAAAAACTCCGCTCTCGTCTGTCTCTCTTTTTGAGGAAAGAGGGGCAGCTGTCTGCTCCCCGCGGTTCTGGACCCACCGCTGCTGAGGCACGGAGGAGAATGAGTTTGTGGGGGTCGCAGGCGGATCTGGCAGATGAGTTTAAAGAGGGGCTTTCCCTCAAACGTGAGCTGCTGGATGATGATTATGTGATTTCACTAACATCATCTGATCCATCTGCTGGGTTCTGCCCAGGAAGAGCAGGAGAAGTCTGAGGGGGGCGAAGAAGTTGAGACTGAGCCCTCCCAATCCTCCTGCCCTGCGTATAATGAGCTTTTGGAGGTTATGGAACGCGCCACGGCGAGGCTTGACTTGCCGTAGAAGCAGGCCAGGAAGATGGCGCAGCAAGGTCGTCTCGCCGAGCTTTATCTTTCTGACCAAAGCCCCCCCAGCTATGCGCGAAAGCGGCTATGAGAGGATGCCCCCTATAGAAGAGAAGCTGGCTAGCTATCTCTCTGCAGGTGAGACATCCTCTCTCAAGGCTCCCTCCTTGCCATCTAAGCCCCTTCAGGATACCTCTCGCTTAAATGGCAGGGTATACGCAGCAGCAGGTCAAGCTGTCACTTCGTTACACACGATGGCAGTGCTTCAGGCATACCAGGCTGATCTGCTGAAAGACCTGGATAAAGGGGAGGGCCTTTCCCCTGATGAGGTAGCTGAGCTGCGCCGCACCACAGATCTTGCTCGCCGTGCTATTAAGCAAGCTGCCTCTGCTATGGGCAGATCTATGGCGGCCATGGTAGTAACTGAGAGACATTTGTGGGTGAACCAGATAGATATCAGGAAGAAAGAGAAGGGCTTTCTGCTCGATGCTCCGGTTTTGCCTTCCGAACTTTTTGGTACCTCCATCGAGACGGTGGTCGAGAAGTTTAGGGAGGTGAAGGCGCGCTCAGTGGCCTTCAAAACCTTAATTCCACGGAGGTCCAGGTCTGAGCCCGAACAATGCAGGGGTCCTGGCCCATCTTGATCTGAGGATCAGAGACGGGCACAGAAGGCTAGTGTCGTGACTCGTGCCCCTCCCCCACCTGCGGGTGGGGCTAGGAGGAAGCACGGGTCAAAGGGAGGTAGGAGTCTGGCTCTGAGGAGAAACAGCTCTCCGCCCTCACTGCGGGAGGGTCCCTATGAGCTCACCAGTCCTGGGCAGATTGGGTGAGTCCACCTCGCGACTCGAGAGTTAGATCCTCTACAAAAGGTTCCTCTCTCTCTTTGCTAGGGGTTGAACCCTCCGCTCTTGAGCTCTGTGGCAGTGGCTTCAGGTAGTTGGG
This sequence comes from Sinocyclocheilus grahami, assembly GCF_001515645.1. Classification (NCBI taxonomy): domain Eukaryota; kingdom Metazoa; phylum Chordata; class Actinopteri; order Cypriniformes; family Cyprinidae; genus Sinocyclocheilus; species Sinocyclocheilus grahami. The sequence continues at coordinate 124,187 of NW_015505787.1, forward strand.
CCGCTTGCTGCTTCTTTGGAAACATCCGAAGATCAGAATTTATCTGAAATAAAAAGATTTTGTAACATTACACATGCACTATACCAAAAGCTTGGAGTCAGTATAATTTCATTTTATTGTATTTATTTAAAAAAAATTTTACTTTTATTTAGCAAGGATGCTTTAAATTGATCAAAATTCATGATACATTTATTTATAATGTTAAAAAAGATTTATATTTCAGATAAATGCTGTTCTTCTGAACTTTCTATTCAACACAAAATTTAATCTATTTTCAACTTAGTAATAATAATAATAATAATAAAAGTTTTTTTGAGAAGCAAATCAGCATATTAGAATGATTTCAGAAGGATCATGTGACACTGAAGACTGGAGTAATGACGCTGAAAATTCAGCTTTGAAATCACAGCAATAAATTAAATTTTAAAATATATTAAAATACAAATTTCACAATATTGATATTTCAGCTGTATTTTGGATCAAATAAATGCAGGCATGGTGAGCAGAAGATACTTCTTTAAAAACATTAAAAGTCTTACTGATCAAAACCTTTTGACTGGTAGTGTATTAGAACACAATTTCTAAAGTGCCTAAATGTCAAAATTAGTACAATATATTTGTTGAAAAATTATTATACTGAACACACTATTGAATTATTAGGCTGTGACTCATATTATTTTTGTGTTACTGTCTGCTCTAGCTCCCTCCCTCCCTGTACAATAAGTCCATGTGAATATCTGTCTCTGCTATTTTTTTTATGTAACTTCACAATCGATATTGATGTCCTTTAGCACAGTATTCTTAATGATGATAATAATGGGGTGCTACTGATAGCCTGACAGATACTAGCAGTTTAATACTCAACTAGGTTAATTAAAGACAAAACTTTCTAGCATATTTACAGATGAAACTGACCTGCACTTGAAGCCCTGAACTGGTCAGTGATGTTGTTACATTTCACTGCTTCTTCTAGCCACTTCATCTCTTTCATCGAGTCCCGTGCATCGTTTCTGTTCGGTTCGGAAACGTTTGACAGAACCGCGGAACACACGTAAGCCGATTCGTGCAGTGCAGCGCTGCCAATCAAGACTAACCAATTTATGATTTATTATCGAATGAAAAAAATCGCAAATTATCACTTTAGTACATTGAGAAGGCATAAATATAAAATATTAATAATAATAATAATAAAAAATAAAAAAACAGGGAAGTGGGCCAAATCAGCCGCCAGGCCACCGAGAATATTCCTGGTGCTCCCGATGGCCAGTCCAGGCCTGCTTACTGTTGTGAATCGAGCTAAAGTAAGGCGATTGTTTTGAACACTGGCTGGTTATGTACTTGCTCAAAAATTTATTTTGGATAATTTTTAAACAAAAAAGTTACGGACAGCAGCTTTAAATGTGCACATCATGCCTATTTTTTTTACCTGCAGGCTTACAATTTATAATTATCTCCTCTCCCCTCCTCTTTTTCCACACTAATCTGATTCTGGGAGGATAGCCCATCGTTTCAGCGACAGCAGAGACACTCGGAGCCTGTGGCAGGGGATACAGACCATTACGGACTACAAGCCCCCACCACGCACCTGTGACAGCACCATCTCCCTGCTGAACGAGATGAACGTCTTCTTCGCTTGCTTTGAGGCACAAAACAGCACCACTGCACAGAAGACTCCACCTCCTCTCGGCGACCAGGTGATGACGCTGTCCCCGGACAGCATGAGGAGATCCCTCAGCAGGATCAACGCATGCAAAGCTCCGGGTCCTGACAACATTCCTGGGCGTTTACTGAGAAACTGTGCAGTGGAACTCACCGATGTCAGACATTTTCAACATCTCGCTAAGCCAGGCTGTTGTCCCCACATGCTTCAAAGCTACCACCATCATTCCAGTCCCAAATAAGTCGTCTCCATCCTGCTTCAATGACTACCGTCCAGTTGCACTTACCCCCATCCTCATGAAGTGCTTTGAACGGCTAGCCATGCACCATACCAAGCCCGCCCCCCCCCCCTCCCCCCCTCCCTGGACCCCTTCCAGTTTGCATATCGGTCCAACCGCTCGACCGATGACACCATCGCCCCTACCCTCCACTCAGCACTCACACACCTAGACAAAAAAGACTAATACGTCAGAATGCTGTTCATACACTTCAGTTCAGCATTCAACACAATCATCCCTCAACAGCTCATTCACAAACTGGTCCAGCTGGGGCTCAACACTTCGCTGTGCAACTGGCTGTTGGACCTTCTGACTGGAAGACCTCAGGC